>NC_134408.1:79303161-79603161 GCF_038048845.1 Mixophyes fleayi
TAAAAACCCTGAACTGGTCTTAATTGCACCAAAAAATGTATCTGGACTGCGTAGAGGAGTGGTCACCACAATATAATTTAAAAACCCTGAACTGGTCTTAATCGCACCAAAAAATGTATCTGGACTGCGTAGAGGAGTGGTCACCACGATATAATAAGAAAACCATCAACTGGTCTGAATCGCACCAAAAAATGTACCTGGACTGCGTAGAGGAGTGGTCACCACAATATAATTTAAAAATCCTGAACTGGTCTGAATCGCACCAAAAAATGTATCTGGACTGCATAGAGGAGTGGTCACCACAATATAATAAGAAAACCATCAACTGGTCTAAATCTCACCAAATAATGTACCTGGACTGCGTAGAGGAGTGATCACCACAATATAATAAGAAAACCATCAACTGGTCTGAATCTCACCAAATAATGTACCTGGACTGCGTAGAGAAGTGGTCACCACAATATAATTTAAAAACCCTGAACTGGTCTAAATCGCACCAAAAAATGTATATGGACTGCGTAGAGGAGTGGTCACCACAATATAATAAGAAAACTATCAACTGGTCTAAATCGCACCAAAAAATGTACCTGGACTGCGTAGAGGAGTGGTCACCACAATATAATTTAAAAACCCTGAACTGGTCTTAATCGCACCAAAAAATGTATCTGTACTGCGTAGAGGAGTGGTCACCACAATATAATTTAAAAACCCTGAACTGGTCTTAATCGCACCAAAAAATGTATCTGGACTGCGTAGAGGAGTAGTCACCACAATATAATAAGAAAACTATCAACTGGTCTAAATCGCACCAAAAAATGTACCTGGACTGCGTAGAGGAGTGGTCACCACAATATAATTTAAAAACCCTGAACTGGTCTTAATCGCACCAAAAAATGTATCTGGACTGCGTAGAGGAGTGGTCACCACAATATAATAAGAAAACCATCAACTGGTCTGAATTGCACCAAAAAATGTACCTGGACTGCGTAGAGGAGTGGTCACCACAATATATACCATCAACTGGTCTGAATCGCACCAAAAAATGTACCTGGACTGCGTAGAGGAGTGGTCACCACAATATAATTTAAAAACCCTGAACTGGTCTTAATCGCACCAAAAAATGTATCTGGACTGCGTAGAGGAGTGGTCACAACAATATAATAAGAAAACCATCAACTGGTCTGAATTGCACATAAAAATGTACCTTGACTGCGTAGAGTAGTGGTCACCACAATATAATTTAAAAACCCTGAACTGGTCTTAATCGCACCAAAAAATGTATCTGGACTGCGTAGAGGAGTGGCCACCACAATATAATAAGAAAACCATCAACTGGTCTGAATCGCACCAAAAAATGTACCTGGACTGCGTAGAGGAGTGGTCACCAAAATATAATAAGAAAACCATCAACTGGTCTGAATCGCACCAAAAAATGTACCTGGACTGCGTAGAGGAGTGGTCACCACAATATAATAAGAAAACCATCAACTGGTCTGAATCGCACCAAAAAATGTACCTGGACTGCGTAGAGGAGTGGTCACCACAATATAATAAGAAAACCATCAACTGGTCTTAATCGCACCAAAAAATGTACCTGGACTGCATAGAGGAGTGGTCACCACAATATAATTTAAAAACCCTGAACTGGTCTTAATTGCACCAAAAAATGTATCTGGAATGCGTAGAGGAGTGGTCACCACAATATAATTTAAAAACCCTGAACTGGTCTTAATCGCACCAAAAATTGTATCTAGACTGGGTAGATGAGTGGTCACCACAATATAATAAGAAAACCATCAACTGGTCTGAATCGCACCAAAAAATGTACCTGGACTGCGTAGAGGAGTGGTCACCACGATATCATAAGAAAACCATCAACTGGTCTAAATCGCACCAAAAAATGTACCTGGACTGCGTAGAGGAGTGGTCACCACATTATAATTTAAAAACCCTGAACTGGTCTGAATCGCACCAAAAAATGTATCTGGACTGCGTAGAGGAGTGGTCACCACAATATAATTTAAAAACCCTGAACTGGTCTTAATCGCACCAAAAAATGTATCTGGACTGCGTAGAGGAGTGGTCACCACAATATAATAAGAAAACCATCAACTGGTCTGAATCGCACCAAAAAATGTACCTGGACTGCGTAGAGGAGTGGTCACCACAATATAATTTAAAAATCCTGAACTGGTCTGAACCGCACCAAAAAATGTATCTGGACTGCGTAGAGGAGTGGTCACCACAATATAATAAGAAAACCATCAACTGGTCTGAATCGCACCAAATAATGTACCTGGACTGCGTAGAGGAGTGGTCACCACAATATAATTTAAAAACCCTGAACTGGTCTGAATCGCACCAAAAAATGTATCTGGACTGCGTAGAGGAGTGGTCACCACAATATAATTTAAAAACCCTGAACTGGTCTTAATCGCACCAAAAAATGTATCTGGACTGCGTAGAGGAGTGGTCACCACAATATAATAAGAAAACCATCAACTGGTCTGAATCGCACCAAAAAATGTACCTGGACTGCGTAGAGGAGTGGTCACCACAATATAATAAGAAAACCATCAACTGGTCTTAATCGCACCAAAAAATGTACCTGGACTGCATAGAGGAGTGGTCACCACAATATAATTTAAAAACCCTGAACTGGTCTTAATTGCACCAAAAAATGTATCTGGACTGCGTAGAGGAGTGGTCACCACAATATAATTTAAAAACCCTGAACTGGTCTTAATCGCACCAAAAATTGTATCTAGACTGGGTAGATGAGTGGTCACCACAATATAATAAGAAAACCATCAACTGGTCTGAATCGCACCAAAAAATGTACCTGGACTGCGTAGAGGAGTGGTCACCACGATATCATAAGAAAACCATCAACTGGTCTAAATCGCACCAAAAAATGTACCTGGACTGCGTAGAGGAGTGGTCACCACATTATAATTTAAAAACCCTGAACTGGTCTGAATCGCACCAAAAAATGTATCTGGACTGCGTAGAGGAGTGGTCACCACAATATAATTTAAAAACCCTGAACTGGTCTTAATCGCACCAAAAAATGTATCTGGACTGCGTAGAGGAGTGGTCACCACGATATAATAAGAAAACCATCAACTGGTCTGAATCGCACCAAAAAATGTACCTGGACTGCGTAGAGGAGTGGTCACCACAATATAATTTAAAAATCCTGAACTGGTCTGAATCGCACCAAAAAATGTATCTGGACTGCATAGAGGAGTGGTCACCACAATATAATAAGAAAACCATCAACTGGTCTAAATCTCACCAAATAATGTACCTGGACTGCGTAGAGGAGTGATCACCACAATATAATAAGAAAACCATCAACTGGTCTGAATCTCACCAAATAATGTACCTGGACTGCGTAGAGAAGTGGTCACCACAATATAATTTAAAAACCCTGAACTGGTCTAAATCGCACCAAAAAATGTATATGGACTGCGTAGAGGAGTGGTCACCACAATATAATAAGAAAACTATCAACTGGTCTAAATCGCACCAAAAAATGTACCTGGACTGCGTAGAGGAGTGGTCACCACAATATAATTTAAAAACCCTGAACTGGTCTTAATCGCACCAAAAAATGTATCTGGACTGCGTAGAGGAGTGGTCACCACAATATAATTTAAAAACCCTGAACTGGTCTTAATCGCACCAAAAAATGTATCTGGACTGCGTAGAGGAGTAGTCACCACAATATAATAAGAAAACTATCAACTGGTCTAAATCGCACCAAAAAATGTACCTGGACTGCGTAGAGGAGTGGTCACCACAATATAATTTAAAAACCCTGAACTGGTCTTAATCGCACCAAAAAATGTATCTGGACTGCGTAGAGGAGTGGTCACCACAATATAATAAGAAAACCATCAACTGGTCTGAATTGCACCAAAAAATGTACCTGGACTGCGTAGAGGAGTGGTCACCACAATATATACCATCAACTGGTCTGAATCGCACCAAAAAATGTACCTGGACTGCGTAGAGGAGTGGTCACCACAATATAATTTAAAAACCCTGAACTGGTCTTAATCGCACCAAAAAATGTATCTGGACTGCGTAGAGGAGTGGTCACAACAATATAATAAGAAAACCATCAACTGGTCTGAATTGCACATAAAAATGTACCTTGACTGCGTAGAGTAGTGGTCACCACAATATAATTTAAAAACCCTGAACTGGTCTTAATCGCACCAAAAAATGTATCTGGACTGCGTAGAGGAGTGGCCACCACAATATAATAAGAAAACCATCAACTGGTCTGAATCGCACCAAAAAATGTACCTGGACTGCGTAGAGGAGTGGTCACCAAAATATAATAAGAAAACCATCAACTGGTCTGAATCGCACCAAAAAATGTACCTGGACTGCGTAGAGGAGTGGTCACCACAATATAATAAGAAAACCATCAACTGGTCTGAATCGCACCAAAAAATGTACCTGGACTGCGTAGAGGAGTGGTCACCACAATATAATAAGAAAACCATCAACTGGTCTTAATCGCACCAAAAAATGTACCTGGACTGCATAGAGGAGTGGTCACCACAATATAATTTAAAAACCCTGAACTGGTCTTAATTGCACCAAAAAATGTATCTGGAATGCGTAGAGGAGTGGTCACCACAATATAATTTAAAAACCCTGAACTGGTCTTAATCGCACCAAAAATTGTATCTAGACTGGGTAGATGAGTGGTCACCACAATATAATAAGAAAACCATCAACTGGTCTGAATCGCACCAAAAAATGTACCTGGACTGCGTAGAGGAGTGGTCACCACGATATCATAAGAAAACCATCAACTGGTCTAAATCGCACCAAAAAATGTACCTGGACTGCGTAGAGGAGTGGTCACCACATTATAATTTAAAAACCCTGAACTGGTCTGAATCGCACCAAAAAATGTATCTGGACTGCGTAGAGGAGTGGTCACCACAATATAATTTAAAAACCCTGAACTGGTCTTAATCGCACCAAAAAATGTATCTGGACTGCGTAGAGGAGTGGTCACCACAATATAATAAGAAAACCATCAACTGGTCTGAATCGCACCAAAAAATGTACCTGGACTGCGTAGAGGAGTGGTCACCACAATATAATTTAAAAATCCTGAACTGGTCTGAATCGCACCAAAAAATGTATCTGGACTGCATAGAGGAGTGGTCACCACAATATAATAAGAAAACCATCAACTGGTCTGAATCTCACCAAATAATGTACCTGGACTGCGTAGAGGAGTGATCACCACAATATAATAAGAAAACCATCAACTGGTCTGAATCTCACCAAATAATGTACCTGGACTGCGTAGAGAAGTGGTCACCACAATATAATTTAAAAACCCTGAACTGGTCTAAATCGCACCAAAAAATGTATATGGACTGCGTAGAGGAGTGGTCACCACAATATAATAAGAAAACTATCAACTGGTCTAAATCGCACCAAAAAATGTACCTGGACTGCGTAGAGGAGTGGTCACCACAATATAATTTAAAAACCCTGAACTGGTCTTAATCGCACCAAAAAATGTATCTGGACTGCGTAGAGGAGTGGTCACCACAATATAATTTAAAAACCCTGAACTGGTCTTAATCGCACCAAAAAATGTATCTGGACTGCGTAGAGGAGTAGTCACCACAATATAATAAGAAAACTATCAACTGGTCTAAATCGCACCAAAAAATGTACCTGGACTGCGTAGAGGAGTGGTCACCACAATATAATTTAAAAACCCTGAACTGGTCTTAATCGCACCAAAAAATGTATCTGGACTGCGTAGAGGAGTGGTCACCACAATATAATAAGAAAACCATCAACTGGTCTGAATTGCACCAAAAAATGTACCTGGACTGCGTAGAGGAGTGGTCACCACAATATATACCATCAACTGGTCTGAATCGCACCAAAAAATGTACCTGGACTGCGTAGAGGAGTGGTCACCACAATATAATTTAAAAACCCTGAACTGGTCTTAATCGCACCAAAAAATGTATCTGGACTGCGTAGAGGAGTGGTCACCACAATATAATAAGAAAACCATCAACTGGTCTGAATTGCACCAAAAAATGTACCTTGACTGCGTAGAGGAGTGGTCACCACAATATAATTTAAAAACCCTGAACTGGTCTGAATCGCACCAAAAAATGTATCTGGACTGCGTAGAGGAGTGGTCACCACAATATAATTTAAAAACCCTGAACTGGTCTAAATCGCACCAAAAAATGTATATGGACTGCCTAGAGGAGTGGTCACCACATTATAATAAGAAAACTATCAACTGGTCTAAATCGCACCAAAAAATATACCTGGACTGCGTAGAGGAGTGGTCACCACAATATAATTTAAAAATCCTGAACTGGTCTGAATCGCACCAAAAAATGTATCTGGACTGCATAGAGGAGTGGTCACCACAATATAATAAGAAAACCATCAACTGGTCTGAATCTCACCAAATAATGTACCTGGACTGCGTAGAGGAGTGATCACCACAATATAATAAGAAAACCATCAACTGGTCTGAATCTCACCAAATAATGTACCTGGACTGCGTAGAGAAGTGGTCACCACAATATAATTTAAAAACCCTGAACTGGTCTAAATCGCACCAAAAAATGTTTATGGACTGCGTAGAGGAGTGGTCACCACAATATAATAAGAAAACTATCAACTGGTCTAAATCGCACCAAAAAATGTACCTGGACTGCGTAGAGGAGTGGTCACCACAATATAATTTAAAAACCCTGAACTGGTCTTAATCGCACCAAAAAATGTATCTGGACTGCGTAGAGGAGTGGTCACCACAATATAATTTAAAAACCCTGAACTGGTCTTAATCGCACCAAAAAATGTATCTGGACTGCGTAGAGGAGTAGTCACCACAATATAATAAGAAAACTATCAACTGGTCTAAATCGCACCAAAAAATGTACCTGGACTGCGTAGAGGAGTGGTCACCACAATATAATTTAAAAACCCTGAACTGGTCTTAATCGCACCAAAAAATGTATCTGGACTGCGTAGAGGAGTGGTCACCACAATATAATAAGAAAACCATCAACTGGTCTGAATTGCACCAAAAAATGTACCTGGACTGCGTAGAGGAGTAGTCACCACAATATATACCATCAACTGGTCTGAATCGCACCAAAAAATGTACCTGGACTGCGTAGAGGAGTGGTCACCACAATATAATTTAAAAACCCTGAACTGGTCTTAATCGCACCAAAAAATGTATCTGGACTGCGTAGAGGAGTGGTCACCACAATATAATAAGAAAACCATCAACTGGTCTGAATTGCACCAAAAAATGTACCTTGACTGCGTAGAGGAGTGGTCACCACAATATAATTTAAAAACCCTGAACTGGTCTTAATCGCACCAAAAAATGTATCTGGACTGCGTAGATGAGTGGTCACCACAATATAATAAGAAAACCATCAACTGGTCTGAATCGCACCAAAAAATGAACCTGGACTGCGTAGAGGAGTGGTCACCAAAATATAATAAGAAAACCATCAACTGGTCTGAATCGCACCAAAAAATGTACCTGGACTGCGTAGAGGAGTGGTCACCACAATATAATAAGAAAACCATCAACTGGTCTGAATCGCACCAAAAAATGTACCTGGACTGCGTAGAGGAGTGGTCACCACAATATAATTTAAAAACCCTGAACTGGTCTTAATCGCACCAAAAAATGTATCTGGACTGCATGGAGGAGTGGTCACCACAATATAATAAGAAAACCATCAACTGGTCTAAATCGCACCAAAAAATGTACCTGGACTGCGTAGAGGAGTGGTCACCACAATATAATTTAAGAACCCTGAACTGGTCTTAATCGCACCAAAAAATGTATCTGGACTGCGTAGAGGAGTGGTCACCACAATATAATAAGAAAACCATCAACTGGTCGGAATCGCACCAAAAAATGTACCTGGACTGCGTAGAGGAGTGGTCACCACAATATAATAAGAAACCCATCAACTGGTCTGAATCGCACCAAAAAATGTACCTGGACTGCGTAGAGGAGTGGTCACCACAATATAATTTAAAAACCCTGAACTGGTCTTAATTGCACCAAAAAATGTATCTGGACTGCGTAGAGGAGTGGTCAAGACAATATAATTTAAAAACCCTGAACTGGTCTTAATCGCATCAAAAAATTTATCTAGACTGCGTAGATGAGTGGTCACCACAATATAATAAGAAAACCATCAACTGGTCTGAATCGCACCAAAAAATGTACCTGGACTGCGTAGAGGAGTGGTCACCATAATATAATAAGAAAACCATCAACTGGTCTAAATCGCACCAAAAAAGGTACCTGGACTGCGTAGAGGAGTGGTCACCACATTATAATTTAAAAACCCTGAACTGGTCTGAATCGCACCAAAAAATGTATCTGGACTGCGTAGAGGAGTGGTCACCACAATATAATTTAAAAACCCTGAACTGGTCTTAATCGCACCAAAAAATGTATCTGGACTGCGTAGAGTAGTGGTCACCACAATATAATAAGAAAACCATCAAATTGTCTGAATCGCACCAAAAAATGTACTTGGACTGCGTAGAGGAGTGGTCACCACAATATAATTTAAAAACCCTGAACTGGTCTTAATCGCACCAAAAAATGTACCTGGACTGCGTAGAGGAGTGATCACCACGATATAATAAGAAAACCATCAACTGGTCTGAATCGCACCAAAAAATATACCTGGACTGCGTAGAGGAGTGGTCACCACAATATAATTTAAAAACCCTGAACTGGTCTTAATCGCACCAAAAAACGTATCTGGACTGCGTAGAGGAGTGGTCACCACAATATAATTTAAAAACCCTGAACTGGTCTTAATCGCAACAAAAAATGTATATGGACTGCGTAGAGGAGTGGTCACCACAATATAATAAGAAAACTATCAACTGCTCTAAATCGCACCAAAAAATATACCTGGACTGCGTAGAGGAGTGGTCGCCAAAATATAATTTAAAAACCCTGAACTGGTCTTAATTGCACCAAAAAATGTATCTGGACTGCGTAGAGGAGTGGTCACCACAATATAATTTAAAAACCCTGAACTGGTCTTAATCGCACCAAAAAATGTATCTGGACTGCGTAGAGGAGTGGTCACCACAATATAATAAGAAAACTATCAACTGGTCTAAATCGCACCAAAAAATGTACCTTGACTGCGTAGAGGAGTGGTCACCACAATATAATTTAAAAACCTTGAACTGGTCTTAATCGCACCAAAAAATGTATCTGGACTGCGTAGAGGAGTAGTCACCAGAATATAATTTAAAAACCCTGAACTGGTCTAAATCGCACCAAAAAATGTATCTGGACTGCGTAGAGGAGTGGTCACCACAATATAATAAGAAAACCATCAACTGGTCTGAATCTCACCAAATAATGTACCTGGACTGCGTAGAGGAGTGATCACCACAATATAATTTAAAAACCCTGAACTGGTCTGAATCGCACCAAAAAATGTATCTGGACTGCGTAGAGGAGTGGTCACCACAATATAATTTAAAAACCCTGAACTGGTCTAAATCGCACCAAAAAATGTATATGGACTGCCTAGAGGAGTGGTCACCACATTATAATAAGAAAACTATCAACTGGTCTAAATCGCACCAAAAAATATACCTGGACTGCGTAGAGGAGTGGTCACCACAATATAATTTAAAAACCCTGAACTGGTCTTAATCGCACCAAAAAATGTATCTGGACTGCGTAGAGGAGTGGTCACCACAATATAATTTAAAAACCCTGAACTGGTCTTAATCGCAACAAAAAATGTATATGGACTGCGTAGAGGAGTGGTCACCACAATATAATAAGAAAACTATCAACTGCTCTAAATCGCACCAAAAAATGTACCTGGACTGCGTAGAGGAGTGGTCTCCAAAATATAATTTAAAAACCCTGAAATGGTCTTAATCGCACCAAAAAATGTATCTGGACTGCGAAGAGGAGTGGTCACCACAATATAATTTAAAAACCCTGAAATGGTCTTAATCGCACCAAAAAATGTATCTGGACTGCGTAGAGGAGTGGTCACCACAATATAATAAGAAAACCATCAACTGGTCTGAATCGCACCAAAAAATGTACCTGGACTGCGTAGAGTAGTGGTCACCACAATATAATAAGAAAACCATCAACTGGTCTGAATCGCACCAAAAAATGTACCTGGACTGCGTAGAGGAGTGGTCACCACAAAATAATTTAAAAACCCTGAACTGGTCTGAATCGCACCAAAAAATGTACCTGGACTGCGTAGAGGAGTGGTCACCACAATATAATTTAAAAACCCTGAACTGGTCTTAATCGCACCAAAAAATTTATCTAGACTGCGTAGATGAGTGATCACCACAATATAATAAGAAAACCATCAACTGGTCTGAATCACACCAAAAAATGTACCTTGACTGCGTAGAGGAGTGGTCACCACAATATAATAAGAAAACCATCAACTGGTCTGAATCGCACCAAAAAATGTACCTGGACTGCGTAGAGGAGTGGTCACCACAATATAATTTAAAAACCCTGAACTGGTCTTAATTGCACCAAAAAATGTATCTGGACTGCGTAGAGGATTGGTCACCACAATATAATTTAAAAACCCTGAACTGGTCTGAATCGCACCAAAAAATGTATCTGGACTGCGTAGAGGAGTGGTCATTACAATATAATAAGAAAACCATCAACTGGTCTGAATCGCACCAAAAAATGTACCTGGACTGCGTAGAGGGGTGGTCACCACAATATAATTTAAAAACCCTGAACTGGTCTTAATCGCACCAAAAAATGTATCTGGACTGCGTAGAGGAGTGGTCACCACAATATAATTTAAAAACCCTGAACTGGTCTTAATCGCACCAAAAAATGTATCTGGACTGCGTAGAGGAGTGGTCACCACAATATAATTAAAAAACCCTGAACTGGTCTTAATCGCACCAAAAAATGTACCTGGACTGCGTAGAGGAGTGGTCACCACAATATAATTAAAAAACACTGAACTGGTCTTAATCGCACCAAAAAATGTACCTGGACTGCGTAGAGGAGTGGTCACCACAATATAATAAGAAAACCATGAACTGGTCTAAATCGCACCAAAATATGTACCTGGACTGCGTAGAGGAGTGGTCACCACAATATAATTTAAAAACCCTTAACTGGTCTTAATCGCACCAAAAAATGTATCTGGACTGCGTAGAGGAGTGGTCACCACAATATAATAAGAAAACCATCAACTGGTCTGAATCGCACCAAAAAATGTATCTGGACTGCGTAGAGGAGTGGTCACCACAATATAATAAGAAAACCATCAACTGGTCTGAATCGCACCAAAAAATGTACCTGGACTGCGTAGAGGAGTGGTCACCACAATATAATTTAAAAACCCTGAACTGGTCTGAATCGCACCAAAAAATGTATCTGGACTGCGAAGAGGAGTGGTCACCACAATATAATTTAAAAACCCTGAACTGGTCTTAATCGCACCAAAAAATGTATCTGGACTGTGTAGAGGAGTGGTCACCACAATATAATAAGAAAACCATCAACTGGTCTAAATCGCACCAAAAAATGTACCTGGACTGCGTAGAGGAGTGGTCACCACAATATAATTTAAAAACCCTGAACTGGTCTTAATCGCACCAAAAAATGTATCTGGACTGCGTAGAGGAGTGGTCACCACAATATAATAAGAAAACCATCAACTGGTCTGAATCGCACCAAAAAATGTACCTGGACTGCGTAGAGGAGTGGTCACCACAATATAATAAGAAAACCATCAACTGGTCTGAATCGCACCAAAAAATGTACCTGGACTGCTTAGAGGAGTGGTCACCACAATATAATTTAAAAACCCTGAACTGGTCTTAATTGCACCAAAAAATGTATCTGGACTGCGTAGAGGAGTGGTCACCACAATATAATTTAAAAACCCTGAAGTGGTCTGAATCGCACCAAAAAATGTATCTGGACTGCGTAGAGGAGTGGTCATTACAATATAATAAGAAAACCATCAACTGGTCTGAATCGCACCAAAAAATGTACCTGGACTGCGTAGAGGAGTGGTCACCACAAAATAATTTAAAAACCCTGAACTGGTCTGAATCGCACCAAAAAATGTACCTGGACTGCGTAGAGGAGTGGTCACCACAATATAATTTAAAAACCCTGAATTGCACTTAATCACACCAAAAAATGTATCTGGACTGCGTAGAGGAGTGGTCACCACAATATAATTTAAAAACCCTGAACTGGTCTTAATCGCACCAAAAAATGTATCTGGACTGCGTAGAGGAGTGGTCACCACAATATAATAAGAAAACCATCAACTGGTCTGAATCGCACCAAAAAATGTATCTGGACTGCGTAGAGGAGTGGTCACCACAATATAATAAGAAAACCATCAACTGGTCTGAATCGCACCAAAAAATGTACCTGGACTGCGTAGAGGAGTGGTCACCACAATATAATTTAAAAACCCTGAACTGGTCTGAATCGCACCAAAAAATGTATCTGGACTGCGAAGAGGAGTGGTCACCACAATATAATTTAAAAACCCTGAACTGGTCTTAATCGCACCAAAAAATGTATCTGGACTGTGTAGAGGAGTGGTCACCACAATATAATAAGAAAACCATCAACTGGTCTAAATCGCACCAAAAAATGTACCTGGACTGCGTAGAGGAGTGGTCACCACAATATAATTTAAAAACCCTGAACTGGTCTTAATCGCACCAAAAAATGTATCTGGACTGCGTAGAGGAGTGGTCACCACAATATAATAAGAAAACCATCAACTGGTCTGAATCGCACCAAAAAATGTACCTGGACTGCGTAGAGGAGTGGTCACCACAATATAATAAGAAAACCATCAACTGGTCTGAATCGCACCAAAAAATGTACCTGGACTGCTTAGAGGAGTGGTCACCACAATATAATTTAAAAACCCTGAACTGGTCTTAATTGCACCAAAAAATGTATCTGGACTGCGTAGAGGAGTGGTCACCACAATATAATTTAAAAACCCTGAAGTGGTCTGAATCGCACCAAAAAATGTATCTGGACTGCGTAGAGGAGTGGTCATTACAATATAATAAGAAAACCATCAACTGGTCTGAATCGCACCAAAAAATGTACCTGGACTGCGTAGAGGAGTGGTCACCACAAAATAATTTAAAAACCCTGAACTGGTCTGAATCGCACCAAAAAATGTACCTGGACTGCGTAGAGGAGTGGTCACCACAATATAATTTAAAAACCCTGAATTGCACTTAATCACACCAAAAAATGTATCTGGACTGCGTAGAGGAGTGGTCACCACAATATAATTTAAAAACCCTGAACTGGTCTTAATCGCACCAAAAAATTTATCTAGACTGCGTAGATGAGTGGTCACCACAACATAATAAGAAAACCATCAAATGGTCTGAATCACACCAAAAAATGTACCTTGACTGCGTAGAGGAGTGGTCACCACAATATAATAAGAAAACCATCAACTGGTCTGAATCGCACCAAAAAATGTACCTGGACTGCGTAGAGGAGTGGTCACCACAATATAATTAAAAAACCCTGAACTGGTCTTAATTGCACCAAAAAATGTATCTGGACTGCGTAGAGGAGTGGTCACCACAATATAATTTAAAAACCCTGAATTGGTCTGAATCGCACCAAAAAATGTATCTGGACTGCGTAGAGGAGTGGTCATTACAATATAATTTAAAAACCCTGAACTGGTCTGAATCGCACCAAAAAATGTATCTGGACTGCGTAGAGGAGTGGTCACCACAATATAATTTAAAAACCCTGAACTGGTCTTAATCGCACCAGAAAATGTATCTGGACTGCGTAGAGGAGTGGTTACCACAATATAATTTAAAAACCCTGAACTGGTCTTAATCACACCAAAAAATGTATCTGGACTGCGTAGAGGAGTGGTCACCACAATATAATTAAAAAACCCTGAACTGGTCTTAATCGCACCAAAAAATGTACCTGGACTGCGTAGAGGAGTGGTCACCACAATATAATTTAAAAACCCTGAACTGGTCTGAATCGCACCAAAAAATGTACCTGGACTGCGTAGAGGAGTGGTCACCACAATATAATAAGAAAACCATCAACTGGTCTGAATCGCACCAAAAAATGTACCTGGACTGCGTAGAGGAGTGGTCACCACATTATAATTTAAAAACACTGAACTGGTCTCAATCGCAAAAAAAAATCTATCTGGACTGCGTAGAGGAGTGGTCACCACAATATAATTTAAAAACCCCGAACTGGTCTTAATCGCACCAAAAAATGTATCTGGACTGCGTAGAGGAGTGGTCACCACAATATAATAAGAAAACCATCAACTGGTCTGAATCGCACCAAAAAATGTATCTGGACTGCGTAGAGGAGTGGTCACCACAATATAATAAGAAAACCTTCAATTGGTCTGAATCGCACCAAAAAATGTACCTGGACTGCGTAGAGGAGTGGTCACCACAATATAATTTAAAAACCCTGAACTGGTCTTAATCGCACCAAAAAATGTATCTGGACTGCGTAGAGGAGTGGTCACCACAATATAATAAGAAAACCATCAACTGGTCTGAATCGCACCAAAAAGTGTACCTGGACTGCGTAGAGGAGTGGTCACCACAATATAATAAGAAAACCCTAAACTGGTCTGAATCGCACCAAAAAATGTACCTGGACTGCGTAGAGGAGTGGTCACCACAATATAATAAGAAAACTATCAACTGGTCTAAATCGCACCAAAAAATGTACCTGGACTGCGTAGAGGAGTGGTCACCACAATATAATAAGAAAACCATCAACTGGTCTCAATCGCACCAAAAAATGTACCTGGACTGCGTAGAGGAGTGGTCACCACAATATAATTTAAAAACCCTGAACTGGTCTGAATCGCACCAAAAAATGTATCTAGACTGCGTAGAGGAGTGGTCACCACAATATAATAGGAAAACCATCAACTGGTCTGAATCGCACCAAAAAATGTACCTGGACTGCGTAGAGGAGTGGTCACCACAATATAATTTAAAAACCCTGAACTGGTATGAATCGCACCAAAAAATGTATCTGGACTGCGTAGAGGAGTGGTCACCACAATATAATAAGAAAACCATCAACTGGTCTGAATCGCACCAAAAAATGTACCTGGACTGTGTAGAGGAGTGGTCACCACAATATAATTTAAAAACCCTGAACTGGTCTTAATCGCACCAAAAAATGTATCTGGACTGCGTAGAAGAGTGGTCACCACAATATAATAAGAAAACCATCAACTGGTCTGAATCGCACCAAAAAATGTACCTGGACTGCGTAGAGGAGTGGTTACCACAATATAATAAGAAAACCCTGAACTGGTCTGAATCGCACCAAAAAATGTACCTGGACTGCGCAGAGGAGTGGTCACCACAATATAATAAGAAAACTATCAACTGGTCTAAATCGCACCAAAAAATGTACCTGGACTGCGTAGAGGAGTGGTCACCACAATATAATTTAAAAACCCTGAACTGGTCTTAATCGCACCAAAAAATGTATCTGGACTGCGTAGAGGAGTGGTCACCACAATATAATTTAAAAACCCTGAACTGGTCTTAATCGCACCAAAAAATGTATCTGGACTGCGTAGAGGAGTGGTCACCACAATATAATAAGAAAACCATCAACTGGTCTGAATCGCACCAAAAAATGTATCTAGACTGCGTAGAGGAGTGGTCACCACAATATAATAAGAAAACCATCAACTGGTCTGAATCGCACCAAAAAATGTATCTGGACTGCGTAGAGGAGTGGTCACCACAATATAATAAGAAAACCATCAACTGGTCTGAATCGCACCAAAAAATGTACCTGGACTGCGTAGAGGAGTGGTCACCACAATATAATTTAAAAACCCTGAACTGGTCTTAATCGCACCAAAAAATGTATCTGGACTGCGTAGAGGAGTGGTCACCACAATATAATAAGAAAACCATCAACTGGTCTGAATCGCACCAAAAAATGTACCTGGACTGCGTAGAGGAGTGGTCACCACAATATAATTTAAAAACCCTGAACTGGTCTTAATCGCACCAAAAAATGTATCTGGACTGCGTAGAGGAGTGGTCACCACAATATAATAAGAAAACCATCAACTGGTCTGAATCGCACCAAAAAGTGTACCTGGACTGCGTAGAGGAGTGGTCACCACAATATAATAAGAAAACCCTAAACTGGTCTGAATCGCACCAAAGAATGTACCTGGACTGCGTAGAGGAGTGGTCACCACAATATAATAAGAAAACTATCAACTGCTCTAAATCGCACCAAAAAATGTACCTGGACTGCGTAGAGGAGTGGTCACCACAATATAATTTAAAAACCCTGAACTGGTCTTAATCGCACCAAAAAATATATCTGGACTGCGTAGAGGAGTGGTCACCACAATATAATAAGAAAACCATCAACTGGTCTGAATCGCACCAAAAAATGTACCTGGACTGCGTAGAGGAGTGGTCATTACAATATAATTTAAAAACCCTGAACTGGTCTGAATCGCACCAAAAAATGTATCTGGACTGCGTAGAGGAGTGGTCACCACAATATAATTTAAAAACCCTGAACTGGTCTTAATCGCACCAGAAAATGTATCTGGACTGCGTAGAGGAGTGGTTACCACAATATAATTTAAAAACCCTGAACTGGTCTTAATCACACCAAAAAATGTATCTGGACTGCGTAGAGGAGTGGTCACCACAATATAATTAAAAAACCCTGAACTGGTCTTAATCGCACCAAAAAATGTACCTGGACTGCGTAGAGGAGTGGTCACCACAATATAATTTAAAAACCCTGAACTGGTCTGAATCGCACCAAAAAATGTACCTGGACTGCGTAGAGGAGTGGTCACCACAATATAATAAGAAAACCATCAACTGGTCTGAATCGCACCAAAAAATGTACCTGGACTGCGTAGAGGAGTGGTCACCACATTATAATTTAAAAACACTGAACTGGTCTCAATCGCAAAAAAAAATCTATCTGGACTGCGTAGAGGAGTGGTCACCACAATATAATTTAAAAACCCCGAACTGGTCTTAATCGCACCAAAAAATGTATCTGGACTGCGTAGAGGAGTGGTCACCACAATATAATAAGAAAACCATCAACTGGTCTGAATCGCACCAAAAAATGTATCTGGACTGCGTAGAGGAGTGGTCACCACAATATAATAAGAAAACCTTCAATTGGTCTGAATCGCACCAAAAAATGTACCTGGACTGCGTAGAGGAGTGGTCACCACAATATAATTTAAAAACCCTGAACTGGTCTTAATCGCACCAAAAAATGTATCTGGACTGCGTAGAGGAGTGGTCACCACAATATAATAAGAAAACCATCAACTGGTCTGAATCGCACCAAAAAGTGTACCTGGACTGCGTAGAGGAGTGGTCACCACAATATAATAAGAAAACCCTAAACTGGTCTGAATCGCACCAAAAAATGTACCTGGACTGCGTAGAGGAGTGGTCACCACAATATAATAAGAAAACTATCAACTGGTCTAAATCGCACCAAAAAATGTACCTGGACTGCGTAGAGGAGTGGTCACCACAATATAATAAGAAAACCATCAACTGGTCTCAATCGCACCAAAAAATGTACCTGGACTGCGTAGAGGAGTGGTCACCACAATATAATTTAAAAACCCTGAACTGGTCTGAATCGCACCAAAAAATGTATCTAGACTGCGTAGAGGAGTGGTCACCACAATATAATAGGAAAACCATCAACTGGTCTGAATCGCACCAAAAAATGTACCTGGACTGCGTAGAGGAGTGGTCACCACAATATAATTTAAAAACCCTGAACTGGTATGAATCGCACCAAAAAATGTATCTGGACTGCGTAGAGGAGTGGTCACCACAATATAATAAGAAAACCATCAACTGGTCTGAATCGCACCAAAAAATGTACCTGGACTGTGTAGAGGAGTGGTCACCACAATATAATTTAAAAACCCTGAACTGGTCTTAATCGCACCAAAAAATGTATCTGGACTGCGTAGAAGAGTGGTCACCACAATATAATAAGAAAACCATCAACTGGTCTGAATCGCACCAAAAAATGTACCTGGACTGCGTAGAGGAGTGGTTACCACAATATAATAAGAAAACCCTGAACTGGTCTGAATCGCACCAAAAAATGTACCTGGACTGCGCAGAGGAGTGGTCACCACAATATAATAAGAAAACTATCAACTGGTCTAAATCGCACCAAAAAATGTACCTGGACTGCGTAGAGGAGTGGTCACCACAATATAATTTAAAAACCCTGAACTGGTCTTAATCGCACCAAAAAATGTATCTGGACTGCGTAGAGGAGTGGTCACCACAATATAATTTAAAAACCCTGAACTGGTCTTAATCGCACCAAAAAATGTATCTGGACTGCGTAGAGGAGTGGTCACCACAATATAATAAGAAAACCATCAACTGGTCTGAATCGCACCAAAAAATGTATCTAGACTGCGTAGAGGAGTGGTCACCACAATATAATAAGAAAACCATCAACTGGTCTGAATCGCACCAAAAAATGTATCTGGACTGCGTAGAGGAGTGGTCACCACAATATAATAAGAAAACCATCAACTGGTCTGAATCGCACCAAAAAATGTACCTGGACTGCGTAGAGGAGTGGTCACCACAATATAATTTAAAAACCCTGAACTGGTCTTAATCGCACCAAAAAATGTATCTGGACTGCGTAGAGGAGTGGTCACCACAATATAATAAGAAAACCATCAACTGGTCTGAATCGCACCAAAAAATGTACCTGGACTGCGTAGAGGAGTGGTCACCACAATATAATTTAAAAACCCTGAACTGGTCTTAATCGCACCAAAAAATGTATCTGGACTGCGTAGAGGAGTGGTCACCACAATATAATAAGAAAACCATCAACTGGTCTGAATCGCACCAAAAAGTGTACCTGGACTGCGTAGAGGAGTGGTCACCACAATATAATAAGAAAACCCTAAACTGGTCTGAATCGCACCAAAGAATGTACCTGGACTGCGTAGAGGAGTGGTCACCACAATATAATAAGAAAACTATCAACTGCTCTAAATCGCACCAAAAAATGTACCTGGACTGCGTAGAGGAGTGGTCACCACAATATAATTTAAAAACCCTGAACTGGTCTTAATCGCACCAAAAAATATATCTGGACTGCGTAGAGGAGTGGTCACCACAATATAATAAGAAAACCATCAACTGGTCTGAATCGCACCAAAAAATGTACCTGGACTGCGTAGAGGAGTGGTCACCACAATATAATTTAAAAACCCTGAACTGGTCTGAATCGCACCAAAAAATGTATCTAGACTGCGTAGAGGAGTGGTCACCACAATATAATAAGCAAACCATCAACTGGTCTGAATCGCACCAAAAAATGTACCTGGACTGCGTAGAGGAGTGGTCACCACAATATAATTTAAAAACCCTGAACTGGTCTGAATCGCACCAAAAAATGTATCTGGACTGCGAAGAGGAGTGGTCACCACAATATAATTTAAAAACCCTGAACTGCTCTTAATCGCACCAAAAAATGTATCTGGACTGCGTAGAGGAATGGTCACCACAATATAATAAGAAAACCATCAACTGGTCTGAATCGCACCAAAAAATGTACCTGGACTGCGTTGAGGAGTGGTCACCACAATATAATTTAAAAACCCTGAACTGGTCTTAATCGCACCAAAAAATGTATCTGGACTGCGTAGAAGAGTGGTCACCACAATATAATAAGAAAACCATCAACTGGTCTGAATCGCACCAAAAAATGTACCTGGACTGCGTAGAGGAGTGGTTACCACAATATAATAAGAAAACCATCAACTGGTCTGAATCGCACCAAAAAATGTACCTGGACTGCGTAGAGGAGTGGTCACCACAATATAATAAGAAAACTATCAACTGGTCTAAATCGCACCAAAAAATGTACCTGGACTGCGAAGAGGAGTGGTCACCACAATATAATTTAAAAACCCTGAACTGGTCTTAATCGCACCAAAAAATGTATCTGGACTGCGTAGAGGAATGGTCACCACAATATAATAAGAAAACCATCAACTGGTCTGAATCGCACCAAAAAATGTACCTGGACTGCGTAGAGGAGTGGTCACCACAATATAATAAGAAAACCATCAACTGGTCTGAATCGCACCAAAAAATGTATCTGGACTGCGTAGAGGAGTGGTCACCACAATATAATTAGAAAACCATCAACTGGTCTGAATCGTACCAAAAAATGTACCTGGACTGCGTAGAGGAGTGGTCACCACAATATAATTTAAAAACCCTGAACTGGTCTTAATCGCACCAAAAAATGTATCTGGACTGCGTAGAGGAGTGGTCACCACAATATAATAAGAAAACCATCAACTGGTCTGAATCTCAACAAAAAATGTACCTGGACTGCGAAGAGGAGTGGTCACCACAATATAATTTAAAAACCCTGAACTGGTCTTAATCGCACCAAAAAATGTATCTGGACTGCGTAGAGGAATGGTCACCACAATATAATAAGAAAACCATCAACTGGTCTGAATCGCACCAAAAAATGTACCTGGACTGCGTAGAGGAGTGGTCACCACAATATAATTTAAAAACCCTGAACTGGTCTTAATCGCACCAAAAAATGTATCTGGACTGCGTAGAGCAGTGGTCACCACAATATAATTAGAAAACCATCAACTGGTCTGAATCGTACCAAAAAATGTACCTGTACTGCGTAGAGGAGTGGTCACCACAATATAATTTAAAAACCCTGAACTGGTCTTAATCGCACCAAAAAATGTATCTGGACTGCGTAGAGGAGTGGTCACCACAATATAATAAGAAAACCATCAACTGGTCTGAATCTCAACAAAAAATGTACCTGGACTGCGTAGAGGAGTGGTCACCACAATATAATTTAAAAACCCTGAACTGGTCTGAATCGCACCAAAAAATGTATCTGGACTGCGTAGAGGAGTGGTCACCACAATATAATTTAAAAACCCTGAACTGGTCTTAATCGCACCAAAAAATGTATATGGACTGCGTAGAGGAGAGGTCACCACAATATAATTTAAAAACCCTGAACTGGTCTTAATCGCACCAAAAAATGTATCTGGAATGCGTAGAGGAGTGGTCACCACAATATAATAAGAAAACCATCAACTGGTCTGAATCGCACCAAAAAATGTATCTAGACTGCGTAGAGGAGTGGTCACCACAATATAATAAGAAAACCATCAACTGGTCTGAATCGCACCAAAAAATGTACCTGGACTGCGTAGAGGAGTGGTCACCACAATATAATTTAAAAACCCTGAACTGGTCTGAATCGCACCAAAAAATGTATCTGGACTGCGAAGAGGAGTGGTCACCACAATATAATTTAAAAACCCTGAACTGGTCTTAATCGCACCAAAAAATGTATCTGGACTGCGTAGAGGAGTGGTCACCACAATATAATAAGAAAACCATCAACTGGTCTGAATCGCACCAAAAAATGTATCTGGACTGCGAAGAGGAGTGGTCACCACATTATAATAAGAAAACCATCAACTGGTCTGAATCGCACCAAAAAATGTACCTGGACTGCGTAGAGGAGTGGTCACCACATTATAATTTAAAAACCCTGAACTGGTCTGAATCGCACAAAAAAATGTATCTGGACTGCGTAGAGGAGTGGTCACCACAATATAATTTAAAAACCCTGAACTGGTCTGAATCGCACCAAAAAATGTACCTGGACTGCGTAGAGGAGTGGTCACCACAATATAATAAGAAAACCATCAACTGGTCTGAATCGCACCAAAAAATGCACCTGGACTGCGTAGAGGAGTGGTCACCACAATATAATTTAAAAACCCTGAAATGGTCTGAATCGCACCAAAAAAAATGTATCTGGACTGCGTAGAGGAGTGGTCACCACAATATAATTTAAAAACCCTGAACTGGTCTTAATCGCACCAAAAAATGTATCTGGACTGCGTAGAGGAGTGGTCACCACAATATAATAAGAAAACCATTAACTGGTCTGAATCGCACCAAAAAATGTACCTGGACCGCGAAGAGGAGTGGTCACCACAATATTATTTAAAAACCCTGAACTGGTCTTAATCGCACCAAAAAATGTACCTGGACTGCGTAGAGGAGTGGTCACCACAATATAATTAAAAAACCCTGAACTGGTCTGAATCGCACCAAAAAATGTACCTGGACTGCGTAGAGGAGTGGTCACCACAATATAATTTAAAAACCCTGAACTGGTCTTAATCGCACCAAAAAATGTACCTGGACTGCGTAGAGGAGTGGTCACCACAATATAATTTAAAAACCCTGAACTTGTCTGAATCGCACCAAAAAATGTACCTGGACTGCGTAGAGGAGTGGTCACCACAATATAATAAGAAAACTATCAACTGGTCTAAATCACACCAAAAAATGTACCTGGACTGCGTAGAGGAGTGGTCCCCACAATATAATTTAAAAACCCTGAACTGGTCTTAATCGCACCAAAAAATGTATCTGGACTGCGTAGAGGAGTGGTCACCACAATATAATAAGAAAACCATCAACTGGTCTGAATCGCACCAAAAAATGTACCTGGACTGCGTAGAGGAGTGGTCACCACAATATAATTTAAAAACCCTGAACTGGTCTTAATCGCACCAAAAAATGTATCTGGACTGCGTAGAGGAGTGGTCACCACAATATAATAAGAAAACCATCAACTGGTCTGAATCGCACCAAAAAATGTACCTGGACTGCGTAGAGGAGTGGTCACCACAATATAATAGGAAAACCATTAACTGGTCTGAATCGCACCAAAAAATGTACCTGTACTGCCTAGAGAAGTGGTCACCACAAAATAATTTAAAAACCCTGAACTGGTCTGAATCGCACCAAAAAATGTACCTGGACTGCGTAGAGGAGTGGTCACCACAATATAATTTAAAAACCCTGAACTGGTCTTAATCGCACCAAAAAATGAATCTGGACTGCGTAGAGGAGTGGTCACCACAATATAATTTAAAAACCCTGAACTGGTCTTAATCGCACCAAAAAATGTATCTAGACTGCGTAGATGAGTGGTCACCACAATATAATAAGAAAACCATCAACTGGTCTGAATCGCACCAAAAAATGTACCTGGACTGCGTAGAGGAGTGGTCACCACAATATAATAAGAAAACCATCAACTGATCTAAATCGCACCAAAAAATGTACCTGGACTGCGTAGAGGAGTGGTCACCACATTATAATTTAAAAACCCTGAACTGGTCTGAATCGCACCAAAAAATGTATCTGGACTGCGTAGAGGAGTGGTCACCACAATATAATAAGAAAACCATCAACTGGTCTGAATCGCACCAAAAAATGTACCTGGACTGCGTAGAGGAGTGGTCACCACAATATAATTTAAAAACCCTGAACTGGTCTGAATCGCACCAAAAAATGTATCTAGACTGCGTAGAGGAGTGGTCACCACAATATAATAAGCAAACCATCAACTGGTCTGAATCGCACCAAAAAATGTACCTGGACTGCGTAGAGGAGTGGTCACCACAATATAATTTAAAAACCCTGAACTGGTCTGAATCGCACCAAAAAATGTATCTGGACTGCGAAGAGGAGTGGTCACCACAATATAATTTAAAAACCCTGAACTGGTCTTAATCGCACCAAAAAATGTATCTGGACTGCGTAGAGGAGTGGTCACCACAATATAATAAGAAAACCATCAACTGGTCTGAATCGCACCAAAAAATGTACCTGGACTGCGTAGAGGAGTGGTCACCACAATATAATTTAAAAACCCTGAACTGGTCTTAATCGCACCAAAAAATGTATCTGGACTGCGTAGAAGAGTGGTCACCACAATATAATAAGAAAACCATCAACTGGTCTGAATCGCACCAAAAAATGTACCTGGACTGCGTAGAGGAGTGGTTACCACAATATAATAAGAAAACCCTGAACTGGTCTGAATCGCACCAAAAAATGTACCTGGACTGCGTAGAGGAGTGGTCACCACAATATAATAAGAAAACCATCAACTGGTCTGAATCGCACCAAAAAATGTATCTAGACTGCGTAGAGGAGTGGTCACCACAATATAATAAGAAAACCATCAACTGGTCTGAATCGCACCAAAAAATGTACCTGGACTGCGTAGAGGAGTGGTCACCACAATATAATTTAAAAACCCTGAACTGGTCTTAATCGCACCAAAAAATGTATCTGGACTGCGTAGAGGAGTGGTCACCACAATATAATAAGAAAACCATCAACTGGTCTGAATCGCACCAAAAAATGTACCTGGACTGCGTAGAGGAGTGGTCACCACAATATAATAAGAAAACCATCAACTGGTCTGAATCGCACCAAAAAATGTACCTGGACTGCGTAGAGGAGTTGTCACCACAAAATAATTGAAAAACCCTGAACTGGTCTGAATCGCACCAAAAAATGTACCTGGACTGCGTAGAGGAGTGGTCACCACAATATAATTTAGAAACCCTGAACTGGTCTTAATCACACCAAAAAATCTATCTGGACTGCGTAGAGGAGTGGTCACCACAATATAATTTAAAAACCCTGAACTGGTCTTAATCGCACCAAAAAATGTATCTACACTGCGTAGATGAGTGGTCACCACAATATAATAAGAAAACCATCGACTGGTCTGAATCACACCAAAAAATGTACCTGGACTGCGTAGAGGAGTGGTCACCACAATATAATAAGAAAACTATCAACTGGTCTAAATCGCACCAAAAAATGTATCTGGACTGCGTAGAGGAGTGGTCATTACAATATAAAAAGAAAACCATCAACTGGTCTGAATCGCACCAAAAAATGTACCTGGACTGCGTAGAGGAGTGGTCACCACAATATAATTTAAAAACCCTGAACTGGTCTTAATCGCACCAAAAAATGTATCTGGACTGCGTAGAGGAGTCGTCACCACAATATAATTTAAAAACCCTGAACTGGTCTTAATCGCACCAAAAAATGTATCTGGACTGCGTAGAGGAGTGGTCACCACAATATAATTTAAAAACCCTGAACTGGTCTTAATCGCACCAAAAAGTGTACCTGGACTGCGTAGAGGAGTGGTCACCACAATATAATTTAAAAACCCTGAACTGGTCTGAATCGCACCAAAAAATGTACCTGGACTGCGTAGAGGAGTGGTCACCACAATATAATAAGAAAACCATCAACTGGTCTGAATCGCACCAAAAAATGTACCTGGACTGCGTAGAGGAGTGGTCACCACATTATAATTTAAAAACCCTGAACTGGTCTGAATCGCACCAAAAAATGTACCTGGACTGCGTAGAGGAGTGGTCACCACAATATAATTTAAAAACCCTGAACTGGTCTGAATCGCACCAAAAAATGTACCTGGACTGCGTAGAGGAGTGGTCACCACAATATAATAAGAAAACCATCAACTGGTCTGAATCGCACCAAAAAATGCACCTGGACTGCGTAGAGGAGTGGTCACCACAATATAATTAAAAAACCCTGAAATGGTCTGAATCGCACCAAAAAAATGTATCTGGACTGCGTAGAGGAGTGGTCACCACAATATAATTTAAAAACCCTGAACTGGTCTTAATCACACCAAAAAATGTATCTGGACTGCGTAGAGGAGTGGTCACCACAATATAATAAGAAAACCATCAACTGGTCTGAATCGCACCAAAAAATGTACCTGGACCGCGAAGAGGAGTGGACACCACAATATAATTTAAAAACCCTGAACTGGTCTTAATCGCACCAAAAAATGTACCTGGACTGCGTAGAGGAGTGGTCACCAGAATATAATTAAAAAACCCTGAACTGGTCTGAATCGCACCAAAAAATGTACCTGGACTGCGTAGAGGAGTGGTCACCACAATATAATTTAAAAACCCTGAACTGGTCTGAATCGCACCAAAAAATGTACCTGGACTGCGTAGAGGAGTGGTCACCACAATATAATTTAAAAACCCTGAACTTGTCTGAATCGCACCAAAAAATGTACCTGGACTGCGTAGAGGAGTGGTCACCACAATATAATAAGAAAACTATCAACTGGTCTAAATCACACCAAAAAATGTACCTGGACTGCGTAGAGGAGTGGTCCCCACAATATAATTTAAAAACCCTGAACTGGTCTTAATCGCACCAAAAAATGTATCTGGACTGCGTAGAGGAGTGGTCACCACAATATAATAAGAAAACCATCAACTGGTCTGAATCGCACCAAAAAATGTACCTGGACTGCGTAGAGGAGTGGTCACCACAATATAATTTAAAAACCCTGAACTGGTCTTAATCGCACCAAAAAATGTATCTGGACTGCGTAGAGGAGTGGTCACCACAATATAATAAGAAAACCATCAACTGGTCTGAATCGCACCAAAACATGTACCTGGACTGCGTAGAGGAGTGGTCACCACAATATATTAGGAAAACCATCAACTGGTCTGAATCGCACCAAAAAATGTACCTGTACTGCCTAGAGGAGTGGTCACCACAAAATAATTTAAAAACCCTGAACTGGTCTGAATCGCACCAAAAAATCTACCTGGACTGCGTAGAGGAGTGGTCACCACAATATAATTTAAAAACCCTGAACTGGTCTTAATCGCACCAAAAAATGAATCTGGACTGCGTAGAGGAGTAGTCACCACAATATAATTTAAAAACCCTGAACTGGTCTTAATCGCACCAAAAAATGTATCTAGACTGCGTAGATGAGTGGTCACCACAATATAATAAGAAAACCATCAACTGGTCTGAATCGCACCAAAAAATGTACCTGGACTGCGTAGAGGAGTGGTCACCACAATATAATAAGAAAACCATCAACTGATCTAAATCGCACCAAAAAATGTACCTGGACTGCGTAGAGGAGTGGTCACCACATTATAATTTAAAAACCCTGAACTGGTCTGAATCGCACCAAAAAATGTATCTGGACTGCGTAGAGGAGTGGTCACCACAATATAATAAGAAAACCATCAACTGGTCTGAATCGCACCAAAAAATGTACCTGGACTGCGTAGAGGAGTGGTCACCACAATATAATTTAAAAACCCTGAACTGGTCTTAATCGCACCAAAAAATGTATCTGGACTGCGTAGAGGAGTGGTCACCACAATATAATAAGAAAACCATCAACTGGTCTGAATCGCACCAAAAAATGTACCTGGACTGCGTAGAGGAGTGGTCACCACAATATAATAAGAAAACCATCAACTGGTCTGAATCGCACCAAACAATTTACCTGGACTGCGTAGAGGAGTGGTCACCACAAAATAATTTAAAAACCGTGAACTGGTCTGAATCGCACCAAAAAATGTACCTGGACTGCGTAGAGGAGTGGTCACCACAATATAATTTAAAAACCCTGAACTGGTCTGAATCGCACCAAAAAATGTACCTGGACTGCGTAGAGCAGTGGTCACCACAATATAATTTATAAACCCTGAACTAGTCTGAATCGCACCAAAAAATGTACCTGGACTGCGTAGAGGAGTGGTCACCACAATATAATTTAAAAACCCTGAACTGGTCTGAATCGCACCAAAAAATGTATCTGGACTGCGTAGAGGAGTGGTCCCTACAATATAATTAAAAAACCCTCCACGGGTCTGAATTCCACCAAAAAAGTTTATGGACTGCATAGTGTAGTGTTCCCCACAATATTATTTAAAAATTTTGCAGCAACAGTCAATGTTGTTTAATATCTGATACACCTCTATCTGGACTGCATAGTGGAGTGGCCCCGGTACTAAATTTGGTATTGGGGCCACAATACCTCCTCCAGCTTCCAAGTGTAGTGTTTATAACATATAAACAATACAGTAATTCTAGCACGTCAATACCTCTTGTTTTAAATAATGACAGGGCACTTTATTTTTGGTTTAATTTTTTGAATTTGTTGACATTTTGTTTTACTTTTTGAACATGGCAAATGACTGTTGAATGGTCACATAATGCCAAAAAAAGAGTTGCAAGATTAAATTGTCCTTGGGCCCTCCCACCCACCCCTCCCACCCACCTTTATGTTGTTGAAATAGGACATGCACACTATAACAAACCAATCATTTCAGCGACAGGGCCTACCAAACAACTGTGGCTGAAATGATTGGTTTGTTTGTGCCCTCACACCAAAAAAGCTATTCATCTCTCCCTGTAGAAAATAAACAGGCTCTACTGAGGCAAGATGTCGTCCTCATCCTCAACCTCTGATTCCTCTCCCCCTACAGTGTGTACTTCCTCCTCACACATTATCAATTCGTCCCCGCTGGACTCCACAACCACAGGTCCCTCTGTACTAACTGGAGGGCAGTGCTGTACTTCATTGAGGAATTGATTATTCATTTTTATAAACATCATTTTTTCAACGTTGTGAGGAAGCAACCTCCTTCGCCGCTCACTGACCAGGTTCCCCGCTGCACTAAAAACTCTTTCGGAGTACACACTGGAGGGGGGACAACTCAGGTAAAATAGAGCCAGTTTGTACAGGGGCTTCCAAACTGCCTTTTTTTCCTGCCAGTAACAATATGGACTGTCTGACATGTCTATTTGGTTGATGTCAGTAAAATAATCCTCCACCATTTTTTCTATTGTGACAGCATCCAATGCAGCGACAGTAGACATGTCTGTAATGGTTGACAGGTCCTTCAGTCCGGACCAGATGTTATCAGCATCCCCGCCAGCGGCTCTTTTAGGAAAACTGAGCTTTTTCTTCGCAGCCATAGATGTGGAAGAAAATGAGGGTGGAGCTGTTGGCATGTCACGGTCCTCTTCAAAGGACAATCTCCTGACCAGCAGGTCTTTGCACCGCTGTAGACTTGTGTCCGCCCTTAACAGAGACACAACATTTGCTTTAAACCGAGGATCGAGCACGGTGGCCAGAATGTATTCCTCTGACTTTAAAAGAGTGACCACCCTCGGATCCTGGCAAAGCGTACGAAGAGCTACATCCACAAGAGCTACATGCTTGGTGTAATCGCAATGGTTTACCAGCTCCTCCCTCACTTTCTCCAGCTGCTTCTGCAACAGCCTGATCAGGGGAATGACCTGACTCAAGCTGGCAGTCGGAACTGACTTCTCGTGTGGCTGTTCAAACGGCTGGAGAACATTGCACAACACGGAAATCAGTCTCCACTGCGCTTGACTCAGGCGCATCCCCTCTCCTTTGCCTATGTCGTAGGTGGCTGTGTAGGCCTGAATGGCCTTTTGCTGCTCCTCCATCCTCTGCAGCATATAGAGGGTGGAGTTCCAGCGCGTCACAACCTCTTGTTTGAGGTGATGGCAGGGCAGGTTCATGGTTTTTTTGATGTGCCTCTAGTCTGCGGTAGGCACTGGCAGAATGCCGAAAGTGTCCAGCAATTTTGTGCGCCACCGCAAGCATCTCCTGCACACCCCTGTCACTCTTGAGGTAATGCTGCACCACCAAATTATTGGTGTGGGCAAAACATGGGACGTGCTGGAAATTGCCCATATTTAATGCCCGCACAATGTTACTGGCATTGTCTGACACCAAAAATCCCCATGAGAGTCTAAGTGGGGTAAGCCACTGGGAGATAATTTCCCTCAGTTTCTCTAATATGTTGTCAGCGTTGTGCCTCTTATTAAAGCCTGTAATACACAATGTTGCCTGCCTTTGCACGAGCAGCCATTTTGTAGATGCTGCTACTGATGCAGCTGTTGCTGCGGAAGGGGATGCATCTACCCAGTGGGCTGTCACAGTCATATAGTCCTTCGTTTGCCCAGAACCACTTGTCCACATGTCCGTGGTTAAGTGGACAGTGGGTACAACCGCATTTTTTAGAGCACTGAGGACACTTGATCGTACTTCTCTGTACATTTTTGGTATCGCCTGCCTACTGAAGTGGAATCTCGACGGGATTTGGTACCGTGGACACAATACCTCCATCAACCCTCTAAATCCCACTCCACTGATGGCGGACACCGGGCGCACGTCTAACACTAACATTGCAGTTAAAGCCGCAGTTATACGCTTTGCAATAGGGTGACTACTATCGTATTTTGTGGTCATGGCAAACGACTGTTGGACGGTCAATTGTTTTGTGAAAGACTTAGCGGTCTTACGACTTCCCCTCTGGGAAGATGACCGACTAACAGCAGCAACAGCAGCAGTGGCAGTAGTAGGCGTACCGCTGCAGGATTCCTCGGATGAATCCCGTATTGAAGAGGACTCAGTCAGGCTGCTCACTTGGGCTACAGGACTGAATCTGATGGAAATCGTGGAGGAAGTTGACGAGGAGGGTGTTGCTGGTGTGTATCCAACTGGACCACGGGATTTAGGTGTCCCTGTACCGATGACGGTCCTAGCCCCAGTTCCTGAACTAACCACTGAACTATGAAGGTTATTCAGGTGACGTATAAGGGAGGATGTCCCTTGGTGGGCAAGATCCTTACCCCTGCTTATTTGAGCTTTACATAAGCTACACATGGCCATACATTGGTTGTCCGGATTTGGATAAAAATAACTCCAGACCGAAGAGGTGCATTTTTTGGTCTTCTGACCAGGCATGACAATGGGCTTTTTCATCCCATGGACATCAGCTGTTTCCCCCCCTGGTGCCTCATTTTCAATAACCACATCACCATCCTCATCATCAAGTTCCTCCACAGCGCCAGCTACATCATCAATAGCCTCCTCCCGAGCCTCCTCTTCCCGTACAGTGATGGGAAGGTCAGGCTTGACAACCACCAACACCCTTGGACTCGCCTTGGGGATTTGTGATAATTTCTCTTTAGAAGGCAGAGTTGTTTGCTGTTTTGTTGCTGACAGCATAACTCTCTTCAATTTTTGTAGGGGGGGGGAGGAGCAGGAGGGCTAAGATCCGTGGGTGAAGCTGAACCACTAGTCATGAACACGGGCCAGGGCCTAAGCCGTTCTTTGCCACTCCGTGTCGTAAATGGCATATTGGCAACTTTACGTTTCTCCGCAGATGATTTTAAATTTCTCTTTTTGCTACTTTTACTTAACTTGGACTTTTTGGATTTTACATGCCCTGTACTAGGAGATTGGGCATCGGGCTTGGAAGACGACGTTGATGGCATTTCATCGTCTATGTCATGACTAGTGGCAGCAGCTTCAGCATTAGGAGGAAGTGGGTCTTGATCTTTCTCTACTTTATCCTCCAAATTTTTGGTCTCCATTATATGTAGCACAAGATACTGCAGAATGTGTGAACTTGGTAATATTGCAGTACCAATGGACTTATTCTGCTGGATTGGTTTTGCAAATTTTGTTATAATTACTTTTTTTTTTTTTATATAATTTTTCTTTAATTTTTTAAACACTTGGGAATAATGGGGAAATAACTATGCCCTTAGAAGCACAGAGCACAGGACACAGCACCACTGGACTTTTACTGCTGAATGTGTGAACTTGGTAATATTGCAGTACCAATTGGCTTATACTGTAGGATTGGTTTTGCAAATTTTGTTGTAATTAATTTTTTTTTAAATTATTTTTTTGTATTTTTTTTATAACTTTTTAAAAATTTTTTAAACACTTGGGAATAATGGGGAAATAACTATGCCCTTAGAGGCACAGAGCACAGGACACAGCACCACTGGACTGAACAGGACACAGCACAGGACCCAGCAGCACCACTGAACTCAAAATTGACAGAGCACAGCACACAGCACCAATGGACTGATACTGCAGAATGTGTGAACTTTGTAATATTGCAGTACCACTGGACTTTTACTGCTGAATGTGTGAACTTGGTAATATTGCAGTACCAATGGGCTTATACTGCAGGATTGATTTTGCAAATTTTGTTGTAATTAAATTTTTTTTTTTTTTTTTTTTATAACTTTTTTTACATTTTTTAAACACTTGGGAATAATAGGGAAATAAAGAACTATGCCCTTAGAAGCACAGAGCACAGGACACAGCACCACTGGACTGAACAGGACACAGCACAGGACCCAGCAGCACCACTGAACTCAAAATTGACAGAGCACAGCACACAGCACCACTGGACTGATACTGCAGAACACAGCACAGCAAAGCACAGAACTAAACAGCACAGCACGAGATCTACCAGGACAAAGGACCACCTAACACACCCTCCCTCAATGCCCGAGTGAAGATGGCGGCGACTAGCGGGGAATTTATAGGATCCGAGTATCGCGAGATCCGCCAGCGGGTTTATGACTCCGAGCCTCGGTTTCAGGTTTTCATTTGGCGCCAATACCTGGATCTGTCTCGGACCCAACTCAGATCGGAAACGTTCGGGTCGGCTCGGATTCACGAAATCCGAGAGCGCTCATCTCTACACAAAATCTGTTGAGTATATTACTGAACTGGTAGCATCGGAGTTTACCCGCCTTACCAGAGTAATTCCTCCAGCCGTTCAACCCAAGTCACAAGCACGGTAGCACAATAAACCATGTGGTCTGATCACACCACTTAGCGTTACTAATTAGTGCTAAACTCTGCGATTATTATTGGGAAGAAAGTTTCAAAAGCCTCTTTTAACATAGCTTTTGCTGCCAGTATACCTGCTGTGTATACTTAACCTCGGTTGTCCAGCCCGCCTCGTCAATCTGATATCCCTGTCTTTTTTAACAGTAGCAGCTTTCACTTCAAAATCAACAAACACATACACATTAGTTTTCTGCACAGAAACTAACTTTCCCAAACAATGGCACTATCTTTTCAGAGATTTTACCAAGTGATTACACTATGCAGATATAATAGACAATGAACATGACTGTTTACACACGTGGCAGCAATATAGGAAGTTCACTGTTATGTTTTTGCCCTTAGATTTGCCCTCATTCAAGATGGCCGTGATTGCCTCATGAAGTTTCCATCTTGGATCTCTGATATGAACTTGCCCTTACAATAGCCCTTATCCAAGATGGCCAGAACTGTTTCAGGAAGATTCCATCTTGGATCTCATTTCCTGTTTGGGCCTAGAAAAGGCACTTCCTGTTATGCAGCCTTTGCTCGAGTATTGTGTTTGTGTCTGAACCAGATGCTTCCACAGAACCTTGCTCCCTTGTGATTTGGAATACAATTACTTGGTACCTCTACAGGATATTTATCCTATTGATACTTTGGACTTGCTTGCTGGACATTTAAGATTTATTTCTGTATCAAATAAATTCTGTTTACTACAGTACTACCTGGCTATTGGGTTCCATTTGTAATACCAGAAGTGTGACATTCACATACTCAATGCAGGAAGTACACATACCTTATGCAATGCAATACCCTTTAAAACGCAAAACGACAATACAAAGAAACATTTTTCTTTCTTGTCCCTAGATTCAAATTAGCGTTCCTTCAGACTATGCAACAGCAGACATTTGGTTTCGCAACACAGAGTGAACCACAGGTCTTCAACACATTGCATTCTTTCCCGTATGAGACGCATCCGTCTATCCACCCTTTGTTGAGGAACCGAAAACCGTAAGCATTGCATACCTGCCGATAATGTAACCTCCAAACATAGAGCCCCCAAATTATTAAAGTAATTGTATCGTTTTCAAATAAGCATTGCCCAAGCGATTGTATTGTGTTTCTAACGCACAAAGTGATTTATTTTAGCAGATGCAAAGTTTAACAGTTCAATACATGATTATATTATAATACAGTACAATACAGCCAATACCAAAAGATAAATACATACGACTGCTATCGCATGTGCTCGCTGTGCTCCCACGGGACCCAGTGGACAGTATATCTCTATGGAATACTGTGGTCAGAGTAGACTGAGGACTGGGAGAGCAGCTTTGATCATATATACATTTAGTGTTACAGAGAGAACAATAGAAAACACGTGGCTTGCTTCTATAGGTCCAGACTTCGGGTGGGTCCAGGGTAAACAGGTCATAGGCTAGTTCAGACTAAGGAATCCAAAGGTGAGGGTCATCTCTCCAGGGGATGTGCTCCAGTTACAATTAGTCCATTAGCATTTTACTGTCTGATATCAATCTGGCTATTTATTCCCTAACATCAATAACTAGAGTATGCAATATGCGATCTCTTCGGCGATGGAACCGGACATTTGCTGATGAATAGGGGATTAGAATGATATCAGACATGACACATTTCCTATAACCTTAACCTTAAATAACACTGAAGTGTACATATAATCATATTATATAAACTAATAATAAACTAAATACTATCTGCTCATAAATTACTGTGCAACGGAACCAATATGAATATGAATTATATAAATAACTAAATGTTGTAATGCGAGTGTGTACGTGCATATTTTACCTTGCGATCGCCCTATGCCACATGTAGCGTGGCATACTGAGTGCAATCGACCAATAAAACAATATTAACCAATATACTTTCGTTCATCCAATTATACAACTTCGACACCACAAATTGTGGCTAAAATAGAAAATTAGCAAAAAAAACTAAAAAATATCAAAATAAAATTCAAAAATATATAAAAAAAAAAAAAAAAAACACTTTGTGGAAAAGTCTTTATGACTAATGTTTTTTTCTTTTTTTCTTTAATGTAAATAGTTATATTGTTTTGAAAATGTTATAAATATGTTAAACAGAATCATTTGTATGTGTGTCTTTATTAATATATTACAATTGCACAACATGTAGGTATAAGGACAAGAAAGAATGGAAATTTCAATTAAACAATACTAACATTTAACCGAGATTGTTTGGTTAACACTACATCATCATTGCACCATTCATATAGCACCACTAATTCTGCCTAAGAGTCCAGAGAAGACAATCTGTCCCAAAACAGCTTACAATGTAAAAGCTGGAACACAGACAGATTCATGTCAATTTGTTAGCAGCAAACGAAGATACACTAGTATGGATTAGGATTTTGGAAGAAAATCCACACTAACAACATGGGAAGAACACTAACTCCATACACATAAGGCAATGGTCAGGAATCAAACTCATAACACCAGCACAGGGAGGCAGAGGTGCTAGATACTAAAGCCACCATGTTGACCCTGTGTTGGTTATAGTATTTTTCTATACAAAGATCGGTAAATAACATACAAGCACTAGATGAGGAAAAAAAGGTTCGCATTTGCTATTTGCATTTCAACAAAAGAAACCTGTTTGGGTAAAGCCGAGTACATAGCATAACCTGTAAGCCGTAGATGCAGATAAAACAAGGTTTCCAGACAATGAAATGTGGCATTTAACTCCAAGGAGCCTGTCCCCTCCAAATCAACACCCTTCCCTCTTAGGCCATTCCTAGTAATAATTGTCAGCATGCACATAATAATGTGTGGGTAACCTGTGGGCCATCATCCTTTTTGAAAGTTAAAACATTAACATTGTCAGCAAGAAAAAAAGAGAATTGCCCTAATAAAGTTGCATTTGAGTGAGAGATACATGTTAAATATGAGGGAAGATTTGTCATTGTGGTCGAGCATGTACTGGATTACTTTTTAAGCCCAAAGTAAAAAACAAGCTGGTATGAGCCAACTTCCTGTGATGTTTCTTTCATTAATGAATAAAATCCACAAGCTGCACACAGATGTTATGGCCATGCTTGGTATTCGAACTCATGACGCCACTTTTGTGAAACCAAAGTGCTAACTATTAAGCTACCTGTGAGATTCATAATTGCCATATATTTTAATGTAATAGTTAAGAGTACTATTAACTAGCACTTTCATCTGTAGCACGCATGCTGTATTGTTGAGCTTCTCACTCTTTTTTTCAAATATAACGTTTCCTTAGTGGTTAGTTAATCCACCTTCCAAAAATAGTCATGAGTTCTAATCCTGACTCACACCCTTTATCTGTGTGGAGGTTGTATGTACTCTACTATGTATGTATTGCTTATGGAAGAGTACGCTATGCATTTTTTAATAATGTTCGAGATACACTTTTAAAACATGATACATTTTTGTCTGGACTTCCGGTCGGCACGGAGGTCACCCGGCTCCATCGCAACTGGATCTGTACCTGGGGGGTGTGAGTGAATTTCCCCACCGGCCCAGCTGAGCTCCTGCATGGGGTGTATGGGAGAGAGGTTTGGCTCCTGTCCCGAGACTTGCTGCACCCTTTCCACCTTCTGCAGATCAGAGGGTTCTGCCACCTGGTTAGCATATATAGCGGCCGTGCGCTGCGTTCAGGCGAACACAGCGGGACCCGTGACCCCCTGACCTACCCTGCTGGCTGCTGTGCGAGGAGGTTTGTGGCGCAATAACGGAGGCCTCTTACCCGTGGGAGCCATTGGAGAGTGAGTTTTTCCATTTCTACTACTCCCCTGACAGGGGATCAAGCACAGAGCTACTACTCAGCACAGGTACTGTGTCAGTGTGTTTATATCGCCATCTAGTGGCTAAACAGTAACACTTATCCAGCTGTTGTGTGCTCATTGTAAATAAGTGTTACTACAACTACTCAAGCCTTAAACAACACTCACTAGTCTGGAATGTGCCCTTTTCTTCTTTGTATGGCCGCTTTATTAAATCTATCTGGCCCGGCCTGTCCAGAGACACTCTTTTCGTCTATAAATCCTATTGAGTGTTCCGTTATCTATTATGCATAAAAACAGTTCCAAGAACAGGAGGGGAACACCGACGGGGACCCTTCATCATATCACAAGACAGGATTCTTCCGCGCATACCACCTCCCCCTCTCCATCTCCTCAAGCCTCATCTGTAATTCCAACTGAGTCCGCAGACGCTCTGGCGCCTATTCAGGCTATGATGGCCTCTCTTCAGAGCTCATTTACAGTCGAATTTCAAAAATTGTCAGCTGATCTCCAAGACAAAATTGCGCAACTGACTAAACGTACTGCTTCCATTGAACACAAGGTGGAATCAAATTCCAAAATGTTGCAGGAAGCGACGCAAGATATTGATTACCTTCAGAGGGAGCTGATGTTCATTAAAGATAAAGCAGAGTACCTTGAAAATAGAGAATGTCGGAACAATCTTCGGATCCGTAAGATTCGGGAATCAGTGGACCACCAACAGCTAGAACCGTATCTGGTTCGTCTCTTTCAAGCTCTAGTCCCCGAGCTCTCTGATCAAGCCATACCTATTGAACAAGCCCACAGAGCTCTGTGCTCCAGACCTAAAGACACTGAACCTCCCAGAGATGTTGTTCTTAAATTTCTCTCCTTTAAAACTAAGGATAGTATAGTTTCAGCAAGTAGGAACTCTCCCTATATTCTATTTGAAGATTCTAAGGTTCAAATCTTTCATGATCTGGCTCCTTCTACAATCTTGAAGCGTAGAGAACTGAGGGAAGTCACAAGAACTCTACGTGAACATCGATATAAATATAAATGGGGCTTCCTTTTCCGCCTAATCGCAGAAGCAGGAGGGCGTCAATTCACTGTTCGGGATCTGGGTGAGGGTAAAGACCTGCTGCGAAAACTCGACTTGGGCCATGTGGCATCAGATCTGGTTTCTCAACCGTGAAGTTATTGTTTCGATTCTTTCCCCTGGGTTACCTTTTTATATGTCAGCCCTCTAGTCTGAGACTCAGGTTCCCGTGATTGCCTGGCATCCGTTTTGCGGGTCCACTCCCCGTGTTATGGTAGTCCGGACAAGTACTGTCCAACAACTCCGCTAAAAGGAATTCTTTGTAGTTAGTTTGTAGAGACTAATCTACTCGCTATAGTTCAGTTAGCCTGTTTGCCTTTTTTTTTGTAATACGGTTAAGCCTAGTTGTTGCTTATATATTAACTAGTTATACTTGATTCTGCATATTTAGTGTTTTCAAACCTCTGATGCATTTTATTTTCCTACTAGGTTTCAAATGTAGCCATCTGTGGCTTGAGTCGTGGTCATGTCCTGTTGCCCCTCTTACTGATCTAACCTACCCGTCTACCGCGGGTTGGTCTGTGGAGAGATTGTGGTCCTGCCCAAGGTTTGAGGATCCGAGGGGTTGGTTATGGGACATGGTCGCTTTTCAACACATTGGGTTGTGTGGAAATTAAAGGTTTTCCAGGTTCATAGGTTATATATCTTGTCTTAATTATTGATTGAAATGTTTTTGCAGTTATTTTGCTGTTTTATTGTTACACCTTATAGGGTTTACATCTAATTGTAGTGTGTGTTTCTGGGCGGGGTGGGCTGGATCTGTCTGCCCGGCCTTGTTCCCCCATACATTCTGGGTTTTAGGAGTGTGTGGACAGTAAAGTCTTCACAGTTTCCTTGTTACTATTACCTTATTTCCAAATACTTGCAAACCCAATCTCTGAGCCCATTCGACCTGTTTCATTTAGGACGGATCAAATTCCCACTTTTCCATGGGCTCAACCTCAGTGACCACTCCTCCCCTCATTCCCTTTTTTGGGGGGACTAGTTGACCACTATCTACCCCTACCCCTCTGCCACTACCCATTTCCTTTTCCTTTCTTCTCCTCCCTTTTCTTTTCCTGATACTCTAACTCTACCTGTTTACCTCCGCTCCTTTTTCTCACTTTTGTAAGTCTCCTGGTGCAGGGAGCCATGTCTCTCACTTTTGTATCCATCAATGCTAAAGGGCTTAATACCCCCCAAAAGCGGTCAATGTTACACAGAACTGTAAAACACTTGAAAGCAGATTTTGTATTTTTGCAGAAAACACATTTTAAGCATGGCGACCATCCCTCCTTGTCCTCTCGTAGATTTCCCATTGTGGAATATGCTTTCCTGCCAGCCAAGAGATGTGGAATTGCAGTCATGATCAGGAACTCCATGTCTTTTCAGCTTACAGCTTCTAGTCTAGATCGTGAGGGCCGCTTCATTATACTGGTGGCCAGGTAAGACAACAAACTATTACTGTGGCGAACTTGTATGCCCCTAATAGTTCTAGCTTCTTTAACAATTTTTTTTAGAATTACATAAAATACAGAAGGGTATTCTTTTGATAGGTGGGGACTTTAATACTATTTTGTCAGGGGAACTGGACAGGTCTGGTATGCAACATAGCCCCACACCTACTTCTAATTCAAAAGCGTTAATCAAACACATGGCTGGGGCTGGTCTGTTTGACTCCTGGAGGGACCTTAATCCCTCAGCTCATAATTTTACTTTCTACTCACCTCCACATAAATCCTACTCTAGAATTGACATGATAATGGGCTGTAGTAAAGTTATGCAACTTCTTACACGTACTGATATACTCCCCAACCCTTGGTCTGATCATTCGGTAGTCACAGCTTTGTTTGATCTTCTGAATAATTCTAAAAGTAGCTCTGGAGATTAAACTAATCTCTGTTTAAACTTCCCTTGTTTAAAGAACAGATAGGCTCTCACCTTCAAGAATACTTTTGACTTCCTAAATCAATCCAAACTTCCTTCTGCAAATTTATCATTAAATGCAGAGAAAGCCTTTGATAGGCTACCCAGGCCATTTATGTTTCAAACTCTTAAAACCTTTGGATTGTTTGGTAATTTTCTTCAGGGAATTCAACCTTTATACCATAATCCGTCCTCCTCGGTCTCGACAAATGGCTTGGGTTCATCCATGTTTGGCATTTGGCTCTTATCTATGCGCTATGTATTGAAACACTGGCTGCTCGGATTCGACTGAACCCGGACGTGAAGGAAATCCAGGTTAGTGGTAGTCAATATAAGATTTCTCTGTTTGCAGATGACGTCCTCTATCCTCACCTCAGACCTCCCTCCCTAATCTATTTGTGGAGCTGCAGAATTTTGGTTCTCTCTCCGGATATAAAGTGAATAATTCTAAATCGGAGGCCCTCGCATTACACCTTCCATCTCACACAAAGAAGTTATTGGAACTTAACTTTGATTTCCAGTGGCGCCCTTGTGCTATTCGTTACCTGGGCCTCTTTCTTACAACTTATGAAAAAACTTTGTTTCAGGCTAACTATCCCCCTTTGCTAAATATAATTAAACAAGATTTACTCGCCTGGAATTCCCTTTATATCTCATGGTTCGGGAGAATTAATACTATTAAAATAAATGTCCTACTTAGGTTGTTATATCTATTTCAAACCCTCTGTCACGGGCACTAGGAGTCTTTACCCAGGGATCACCAGGTGATAGGCTTACCAGAGCAGTATAGGTGGTAATATGGTACTCTGGTAGCAGGGTGATCACGGAACAGGAAATAGCAGATGATGAGATGCTCAGGAAAGTCTATGACTAGCAGCACTGGCAATATGGAGGTAGTAATACACGAGGAACTGTATGGACAAAGGACACGTGAAGGTAGTCAGTGGTCTGCGGTAGCAAGTTGTACCACTGCTATAGTGAGGAGGAATGTCCAACAGAAACGAGGAGGTGATGAGAGTCAGCGGTCTGCGGATAGCAAGTTGTACCGCTGTCTGAGTGAAGGAATGGAATCCAAGTGGAGGTATCCGGGAAGTCAGTGGTCTGCGTTAGCAAGTTGTACCACTGCTATGTGAGAGGATACTGGAGCAGGTGAAACTGGAAACAGGGGTCAGTGGTCTGCCACTAGCAAGTTGTACCACTGAATATCTATGTGAGGAGGTGCACGGGGAGAGACTGCAACACAATATATACACGGGCACCTTGACTTTGATCCACAGTAATATGCACAATATAAATGTATAAATGACTGAACAACACTGCCAATATAGAAAGTCTCTTGAAGTAATCCAGCATGAGATAACACAGTCAATGATGGCAATAGACTCAGCGGATAGTACACTCCAGAGGAGAACCAACACAGTCCAGCAAGGTATGCAATACACAGCACAGTCAATGGGAAGTATGCATACCGTGGTTCAGGAGAAGGCAGTCAGACAGAAGTGCAGAGATACCTGAACGGCAGGAGGCCGGCAGGATGCAAAGTCCCTGGATGGGTGAAGCGGTGGTCTAGCAGGTGCAGCGCACAGGTAGGTAGACCAGCAGGGAACCCAGGAAGGCGTGGAGAGCGGATCAGCAGTAGATGGATGCGTAGCGCTGAGAAGTAACAGCAGCGGGTCTCTGCGGGAACACGGAGGTAGCCAATAGCAACCAGCAGGTGCAGTAACGATGGGACCCCGGAGCAGAGTTGAACTGGAACAGATGATCACGGAGAGTAGCGGGTAGCAATAGTGGCAGCAGACTCAAGGAAACACGGTAGAGTTGACAAGGACTGAAGACTGAAGCGCACAGAGGCAGCGGATAGGAATCAGCTAGCAGTCACGATGATGAAACACAGACGAGTTGCAGGTTGAAGACTGTAGTGCACGGAGGCAGCGGATAGGAATCAGCCCAACAGTCACGATGATGAAACACAGACGAGTTGCAGGTTGAAGCCTGTAGTGCACGGAGGCAGCGGATAGGAATCAGCTGGCAGTCACAATCATGAACAGGTGAGTGGATGTGGTTGAAGCCTGTAGTGCACGGAGGCAGCGGATAGGCATCAGCTAACAGTCCCAATGATACATGGTAGAGTTGAAGTGATTAGAAGACTGTAGTGCACGGAGGCAGCGGATAGGAATCAGCTCACAGTCACGATGATACAGTAGATGGTAGAAGTGGTATGGGAACCACAGTAGTAGAAGTGGTTTGGAAACCACAGAGGTAGAAGTGGTTTGGAAACCACAGGAATCAGCTGGGCTGAATAAACGAGGAAACACAGGAACACCTTCAGAGACTCATGGGGAATGAGACTCCAAGATCAGGCAATGTGGTGATGACCACAGGTGCTTAATATAGGGAGGTTGCCTGATCTGCCAATTAAGTTAAAGGAACATACACTGGAGGTATAGAAAGGGCTGCGCATGCGCAGTCCCTCAGGATGGAGGACGGCCACGGTTCCTAAATGTCCGGGAAGAAGCACTCACAGTCCGGTGAGTGACAGTACCCCCCCTTTTAAAGGTGGGCACAGAACGCCTGGAACCGGGTTTGTCCGGATTTTTGGAATAAAACTTCTTCAGAAGGGCAGGAGCATTAAGATCTTCAGCTTTGATCCATGAACGCTCTTCAGGACCAAAGCCCTTCCAATGAACGAGGAAACGGAGGACTCCTCGCGAAATTTTTGCATCCAATACCTCAGTAATCTCGAAATCCTCCTCCTGATGAACTTGAACTGGCTGCGGAGCTGATGGAGGAGTCGAGAAACGATTGATAATAAGAGGTTTGAGTAAGGACACATGGAAGGCATTGGAAATCCGAAGATTCTTAGGAAGAAGAAGTTTAACACATACTGGATTGATAACTTGAATGATCCTATATGGACCAATAAAACGAGGGGCGAATTTCATAGATGGAACCTTCAAACGAATATTTTTGGTAGATAACCAGACACGATCTCCAATTTTTAGTGGTGGAATAGCCCGCCTCTTCTTATCTGCGAAAGACTTATATTTGTTAGATGTCTTCTTTAAACAGGTTTTGACCTGAGACCAGATATTTTTGAAGGTCTGACAAGCAGTCTCCACAGCAGGAACTTGGGTGGGAGGGAGGGCAGGAAATTCCGGAAAAGACGGATGGTGACCGTGAACCACCAGCACTTGACTTTTTGAAGATGGCTCCTGAGATCCATCTTCAACGTCCGATGACGTCACGAACGCCCGATGAGAAGGAAGGCGTTCAGACTGAACCTTATCACACAGATCCGTAGATGAAGGATCCTGTGGAGGAGGACCTGGTGGAATAGACGAATGCTGTCTTTTGAATGAAACCATTTGAGAGAGACAACGATGATGACATTCAGCTCCCCAAGATGTAACTTGAGAAGTGCGCCAGTCAATCTGGGGAGAATGACATTGAAGCCATGGAAGGCCTAAGACAATCGGACTTGTCGTAACAGGAAGAATTAAAAACGAAATCTCTTCATGGTGTAGCCCACCAATCTGAAGCGTTACTGGAGACGTACTCTGGGTGATGAGACCATTGATGAGACGTGATCCATCCATAGCAGTCACAGTAATCGGTGTTTTCAAAGTAATCACTGGTAGGGACCATTGATTCACTAGGGATTTAGAAATGAAATTTCCTGCTGCTCCGGAATCAATCAATGCCTGTGACTCAAAGGATTTGGTAGCAAAGGAAATCGTAACATCAAAAGCGCAGGCTTTTAATTTCGTAGAAGATGGAGAGGACTCCAGGAACCCTAACCTTATCTCCCCAGTATTGGTTAGAGCCCGGCATTTCCTGGGACAAGAATTGAGCATATGCGTAGAATCGGCACAATAGATACAAAGTCTATTCTTTATTCTTCGGTCCCTCTCCTCTAAAGTTAATTTGGAGCGACCTATCTCCATGGGTATCACCGGAGATGAAGCTGGGTGAAATTGAGGATTTGAGAGAAGAGGTGTTTTAACCGAAGTTGTTTTCTCAGGTTCTCTTTCACGAAACCTCAGGTCTACACGATGGCAAAGAGAGATCAAATCTTCTAAAGAGGAGGGTAGTTCTTGTGAAGTCAGTGCGTTTTTAATTTTATCGGAAAGCCCCTGCCAGAAGGCGGCAATTAATGCTTCAGTGTTCCACTGAAGTTCAGAGGCTAAGATCCTAAATTGAATGACGTACTGAGCCACAGTGCGAGATCCTTGGCGAAGACGGAGAATGCTGGATGCAGCGGAAATAACACGACCTGGTTCATCGAATACACTTCGAAACGTGGAAATAAATTCGGCACTATCCTGTAACAATGGATCGTTTCTTTCCCACAGAGGGGAAGCCCATGCGAGAGCTTGTCCAGAAAACAATGAAATAAGATAGGCCACTCTGGAACGATGGGTAGAAAAATTTTGAGGTTGGAGCTCAAAATGAACTGAGCATTGAGTAAGAAAACCCCTACAAGTTTTGGGGTCTCCATCGTATTTTGACGGAGTAGGCAGGTGAAGCGTGGAAGCCGTAAACACCTGGGATGGCACTGGGGAAACGGAGGAAGGCACAGGAGCATCAACAGTAGTTGTGGCATCTTGCACGGACGTTCTTTGGGAAGCTAACGCCTGGTAACACCGCAGTAAATGCCGTTGGCGAACTTCCTGTTGCTCAATACGGGTAACCAGATGCCGCAGCATCTCTTTGGCTGTAGGTTCCGTATCTGGGTCTGTCATGGCCTGATCTTACTGTCACGGGCACTAGGAGTCTTTACCCAGGGATCACCAGGTGATAGGCTTACCAGAGCAGTATAGGTGGTAATATGGTACTCTGGTAGCAGGGTGATCACGGAACAGGAAATAGCAGATGATGAGATGCTCAGGAAAGTCTATGACTAGCAGCACTGGCAATATGGAGGTAGTAATACACGAGGAACTGTATGGACAAAGGACACGTGAAGGTAGTCAGTGGTCTGCGGTAGCAAGTTGTACCACTGCTATAGTGAGGAGGAATGTCCAACAGAAACGAGGAGGTGATGAGAGTCAGCGGTCTGCGGATAGCAAGTTGTACCGCTGTCTGAGTGAAGGAATGGAATCCAAGTGGAGGTATCCGGGAAGTCAGTGGTCTGCGTTAGCAAGTTGTACCACTGCTATGTGAGAGGATACTGGAGCAGGTGAAACTGGAAACAGGGGTCAGTGGTCTGCCACTAGCAAGTTGTACCACTGAATATCTATGTGAGGAGGTGCACGGGGAGAGACTGCAACACAATATATACACGGGCACCTTGACTTTGATCCACAGTAATATGCACAATATAAATGTATAAATGACTGAACAACACTGCCAATATAGAAAGTCTCTTGAAGTAATCCAGCATGAGATAACACAGTCAATGATGGCAATAGACTCAGCGGATAGTACACTCCAGAGGAGAACCAACACAGTCCAGCAAGGTATGCAATACACAGCACAGTCAATGGGAAGTATGCATACCGTGGTTCAGGAGAAGGCAGTCAGACAGAAGTGCAGAGATACCTGAACGGCAGGAGGCCGGCAGGATGCAAAGTCCCTGGATGGGTGAAGCGGTGGTCTAGCAGGTGCAGCGCACAGGTAGGTAGACCAGCAGGGAACCCAGGAAGGCGTGGAGAGCGGATCAGCAGTAGATGGATGCGTAGCGCTGAGAAGTAACAGCAGCGGGTCTCTGCGGGAACACGGAGGTAGCCAATAGCAACCAGCAGGTGCAGTAACGATGGGACCCCGGAGCAGAGTTGAACTGGAACAGATGATCACGGAGAGTAGCGGGTAGCAATAGTGGCAGCAGACTCAAGGAAACACGGTAGAGTTGACAAGGACTGAAGACTGAAGCGCACAGAGGCAGCGGATAGGAATCAGCTAGCAGTCACGATGATGAAACACAGACGAGTTGCAGGTTGAAGACTGTAGTGCACGGAGGCAGCGGATAGGAATCAGCCCAACAGTCACGATGATGAAACACAGACGAGTTGCAGGTTGAAGCCTGTAGTGCACGGAGGCAGCGGATAGGAATCAGCTGGCAGTCACAATCATGAACAGGTGAGTGGATGTGGTTGAAGCCTGTAGTGCACGGAGGCAGCGGATAGGCATCAGCTAACAGTCCCAATGATACATGGTAGAGTTGAAGTGATTAGAAGACTGTAGTGCACGGAGGCAGCGGATAGGAATCAGCTCACAGTCACGATGATACAGTAGATGGTAGAAGTGGTATGGGAACCACAGTAGTAGAAGTGGTTTGGAAACCACAGAGGTAGAAGTGGTTTGGAAACCACAGGAATCAGCTGGGCTGAATAAACGAGGAAACACAGGAACACCTTCAGAGACTCATGGGGAATGAGACTCCAAGATCAGGCAATGTGGTGATGACCACAGGTGCTTAATATAGGGAGGTTGCCTGATCTGCCAATTAAGTTAAAGGAACATACACTGGAGGTATAGAAAGGGCTGCGCATGCGCAGTCCCTCAGGATGGAGGACGGCCACGGTTCCTAAATGTCCGGGAAGAAGCACTCACAGTCCGGTGAGTGACACCCTCCCTGTCAAAGTTCCAGATTCCTTCCTGAGCTTTATTCAATCTCTCTGTGGCAAATTTGTGTGGCAGGGTAAAAGACCCAGATGTAGTAGCCTTTGTTTAGCCAATTCCAAATGTAATGTCTGGGCCTTCCTTTATTTGATAAATATTACCAAGCCCGTAGGACTCAAAAAATGGGTGGACATCGAGGAATTGTTGTCCCCTGACATAGGAGTTTGTTTATTGCTTTGGATTCCTAGGGGTATCAGACCAGTCTAAGCCTTTTCTATCCCCTCCATTCGCTTCACGATGGAGGTTTGGGATAAACTGAACAAACAATATGCTCTGGCCCCTTATCCATCACCACTTAGTCCGCTGTGGAGACATCCACGATTCCCACAGGGGTGCATTAAGACTTCTGCTTACCCTTCGAGGATGTCACGAAATCTGGAAAATTTAGTGAGTCCTGTATACCTGCAGATGACAGATGCTCGAACTGGGGCACGGAGTCTAACGGTAGGTGTTTTTCACCATGACCCTAGGAGAGGGCATGGGCTTAGACACACCTATTACCGCAGGACGCGGTTCCCAAAACGAGTGATGCAGGAATATAGGTGGAGCCAAATATGGAAGGAATATGACAATAACAGGTAAAGTTCACTGAAGACAATAACAATGAGGAAGTTATTTAATTAGTTGAGAAGAGCAATCCAATGTAAACGGTATCGATGAAGAACCAGTAGATTCGTTCAGATGGTAACTCAGTGCAACAACAGCAGAACACTGATACAGCGACAGTACAATAGAAACAAATGTGATGAAGAACAAGCTGATCCATTTAGATGGTAACTCAGAGCAACAACAGCAGAACACTGATACAGTGACAGTACAATAGAAACAAATGTGATGAAGAACAAGCTGATCCGTTTAGATGGTAACCCAGAGGAACCGCAGATGAGTTACTGGTACAGCAGCAGTTCAATAGACACAAATATGTTGAAGAACTAGTTGATCCCTTTAAGTGGTAACTCAGGACTACGGTAGAAGAATAGCTGGTAGGGCAACGGTTCAGTAGAAACGGAAATGATAACAGAGATAGCCGATCTATTTAAATGATAACTCAAACAACCACAGTTGGATTGCAACAACAGTTCAGTAGAAACTGCAATGATAAAAGGCTTGGTTGATCCATTTAAGTGGTAAAACGGGTGACAGCAATTGAGTACTGATACAGCCACAGTTCAGTGAAACAGCAATAATGAAGACTTAGCTGATCCTTTTAGCTGGTATTTTAATGCAGCAGGTGTAGCAGGTTCCTAGTGAAGTTTGGAGTTACAATAGTAAAGCAGAGAAGTCCAATGAATGAAGCTGTAGTTGAGACACTGAATGCAGCAGTGGAGACCTGATAAGGCGAGAGTTCCAATGAAGGCACCAGAGATAAAACACAACAGATCTTGAAGCAATGATGCACAGCAACCACGGGTAAGTCACACGAGGAGAGCTCAATCCTGACAAGAGTAAGTAACTTGAAGAACAGGATCCAGGGAGCAGGAACTGGGAGGTTTAAATAGTGCTCCAAAAGCATTAAGGCCAATAGGAGCGAGTGGGAGGTAATGAGAGAATAATGATTGACACATGTGTAGAATAGAACCAGATGGAAACTAAGACTAAAACACTGGATCCAATATACCGTGGTCACCATTTATGAGACAGAGGTAACACGCTGGTACTCGATGCATGTTCACCTCACCTGATGGGTGAACATGCACCACGTTCCTTCATGGACTTAAGTGAGAGATATGATCTTCCGAACAATCTATACTTTCAGTATATGCAAACAAAAAGTTTTATACAAACTCAGTCACAAACTCGCCTGGACTGGGCGGCAGATTTGGCAGGAGGCCCGGACTGGGCAGAAGACTTGGCAGGAGCCCTGGACTGGGCGGAAGTCTTAGCAGAAGGCCCGGACTGGGTGGCAGACTTGACAGGAGGCCCGTACTGGGCAGCAAGTTTGGCCAGAACAGCACTGTGAGAAGCCTCAGAGCAGACAGCACTGTGAGGAGCCTCAGAGCAGACAGCACTGTGAGGACCCTCAGAGCAGACAGCACTGTGAGGAGCCTCAGAGCAGACAGCACTGTGAGGAGCCTCAGAGCAGACAGCACTGTGAGGAGCCTCAGAGCAGACAGCACTGTGAGGAGCCTCAGAACAGACAGCACTGTGCGGAGCCTCAGAGCAGACAGCACTGTGAGCAGCCTCAGAGCAGACAGCACTGTAAGAAGCCTCAGAGCAGACAGCACTGTGAGAAGCCTCAGAGCAGACAGCCCCAAGTGGTAACTCGGGCTGTACCACATAGAGTGGCAACTCGGGCTGTACCGCATGGAATAGCAACTCGGGCTGAACCGCATGGAATGGCAACTCGGGATGAACCACATGGACTGGCAACTCGGTCTGAACCGCATGGACTGGCAATGTTACCGAAGCGAACTGGAGGGACAGGGACCCCCTCTGGAGATGATTGTAGGGGCAGTGTCCCCTCTGGAGCAGGCTTCAAGGGCAGTGCCCTCTCTGGAGCAGGCTTTAAGGGCAGCTCCCCCTCTGGAGCAGGCTGTAGGGGCAGCACCCCCTCTGGAGCAGGCTGTCGCTCAGAAACAGAGGCAGACACTGGAGACTTGGGTGCAGAGGCAGCGGCTGGAGACTTGGGTGCAGAGGCAGCGGCTGGAGACTCGGGTGCAGAGGCAGCGGGTGCAGAGGCAGTGGCTGGAGACTCAGGACCGGACAGCACCATGGCAGGAGACTCAGGACCGGACAGCACAGTGGCAGGAGACTCAGGACCGGACAGCAGAGGCTGGGACCTTGGAAGTAGGCAGAGGCTGGGACCTCTGTATAGGACAGTGCCGCTATGGTGGCCACTTAGTTAGCGCAGGGGGGGTTTCTGGAGACTCAGAAACCCCCCCTGCGTGCGCCACTGGGCTGGTTATACTGTCACGCTTCTATGCAGAAATACAGCTAAAGAGTCAGGAATATGATGAAAAACGTGATGTTTATTGTTGGGAAGCGCAAACCAGATGGAGTAGTAATCAGCATGCAGGGAAATGCAGAAAGTATTACCAGGTATTCAGCTGATGCAGGTGAAATGAAGAGATCCCAGGCAGCAGGTAAACCAGAGCACAGAAGCATGGAAAAGCAACAAACAATAACCAGCAATGTATGCTGGGAGTGACAGGTATAAGTAGGGACACACCCAGGTACAAGGGATAATGAATGAGGAGGTTAACCCCTAGTACAACAAGGAAGGCACAATAGCAGCACCTCTGGTGAATAGAGTTACTGCCACAACATATATATACAGAACAATAATAAAAAACGGGATTCAGCAAGCCATGTAAACAATAAATGTATAAAAGTATAAAGTAAGTAAGTCTTTCTAATTGCTGTTGAAGTTCTATTGCATAACGGTGGTGCGCCGGTGCATAGGAGACAATCCAAAATTCTTCAATAAGTCCGCAAAGGATTAGGATGGCAAACCTCAAAAAGAAAGGGGGGGGGAGAGGTGAGACAAAAAATGGGGGAGGGGGAAGACGGATGGTGATCAGCAATGATGTAAAAAACAGTGAACCAAACCTAATGCACATCTAAGGTGGAATAGCGATACTGACAACTATTACGAATTCCCAACTTAATAGAAGGCATGTGGTGAGAGATATAACAGTGTTCTATATATAATGAATATTGGAGAAGGGTGATATGGAACAACAACTAATATTTAATATACTGGAGATGGCCACACAGACCCAAACAACAATATTTGGATTGTCTCCTATACACCGGTGCATCACCGTTATGCAATAGAACTTCAACAGTCAATTAGAAAGACTTACTTACTTTATACTTTTATACATTTATTGTTTACATGCTGAATCCTGTTTTTCAGTATCTGTATTGCATGTACTTCTAGGTACACTTTGATACACTACCCTAGTCAATTAAGGTCAAATTTTTGTTCATAATACTGGTTATTATATTTTGGATCATTGATATCCACTGTTCATTTTATTTGGTTTATTTATTTGGTTTTTTATTTGGTTTATTTTATTATTTTTTCATCTTGCTAGCGCAGTTGGAACTTTGTGCAATTGTGTTTATCTATACAAGGAGGGATTCCTTGACCCTACCGCTGCTGCAGATGATTCACATAGTCTGTAATTGAGCGCATTTGTTCATTAAGAACAATAATAAAGTCCAAACGGCAGGAGCTGCCAGGCAATGCAGCAAGCAATGCAAAGGGCTTGCAGGCAGATCCTGACAACATTATTGCATTTATAGCCCGGGTCGTTGTGGCTACATATCAATTCTGTACAGTTCCCTTGTGTCCTCCTCATCCCCTTCCACATAACCGTTTGAGAGGGCTTGGGTACAGGATCTTGGAGTAACTTTGGACGAGGAGGGATGGTCGCTCATACGACAAAGGATCACAGGATCTTCCATTAATACAGCCACTCGAGAAAACACTTACAAGATTTATACAAGATGGTACATGGTCCCTGCAAGATTGCATTCTATCTACCCTCACGTCTCTGACTTATGTTGGCGTAATTGTGGTTCAGAGGGTACTTTCCTCCACATATGGTGGGATTGTCCCCTAATATCACGATTTTGGGATGACATATTGTTATTTGTTAAACAGATTACTTCTATTAATATGCCTAAGGACCCGTTATCTGTGCTCCTGTACCAGCCTACTAAAGGGATCTCTAAGTCATCGGACAAACTTGTTCGACATACAGTAGATAAAATGCAGCTAAACGACAGATAGCTAGTGATTGGAAGAAAGCTCTACAGCCCTCTAGAGAGGCGGCAATAAATAGAATCTGGCACACTGCCTCTATGAAATGTGACAACTCTCCTTCATGATACAGTTCCCGCTTTTCACAAAGTGTGGGACCATTGGTATAGATTTAATAATAGTAATGCACCAGGCTATCTGTAAGCCTCCCATGTTTTCTCTTTCTTTTTTGACTATACCTTTCGTTTCTTATTTGGTTTTGAGCCCTTTCTGCCAAGGAGACTTTTTTGTTTCCCTATTCCTTCTTCATCACCTCCCCCCCCCTGCTCCTCTCTTCTTCATTTTACATGGATAAGAGTGTTCTATGTTTAGGGACGCCCACCGAATATAGAGAGTCTTCCCCCTCCCCTCCCCCTCTCTTTAGTCCTTTTCCCCCCTTTTTCCCCTAACATAAAAATAAATAAAAAAAATCCAGCAGTCTGCTCCAATCCCTTTATATCCCCATACTTACATGGTCTCTTTATGATGTTGGTTTGCTTTCCACTGGTATCTTCGTATGTTAGTTCTTTATTTGTTAACTTCTGATTGGTACATATCAGTTTATGTAAGATATAATTATTTGTGTTATTTTGTAACTCATACCCTGGATATTCAACCACATTTACTGACCTGTAATGTTTTTTTTAACCTGCTGTCATAAATACAAAGTTAAAAAAAAAAACAACATACATTTTTATTGATTAATTCTGCATATTTCTTTATACGAGCAAATTACATGCATTTGCCATGATATACGCCCAGTTCAACTCAAACACAAACAAACCCATCATACGATCTTTCTTTCATGTAGCAGAGTGTGAATTTAGCTCATTAACAATCCAAGGTCATTGTTCAAACTTTACAAAATATGTAAAACCTGATAAGGAATAATGAGGTAACAACTTTCCTGCATAAATACCCACTGGATTGTGTTTTAACATTTGTAAACAAACTCGTCGGACTTCCCACATTTGGCGTGACGTATACATTTCTTATCTAAATGTAGCGGAAGTGAACGTAGCAGAACTTGTAAACTGAGTAAATTGCTTAGGATCCGTTGCATATTGTGTTCCGTTTCTTAAAGGACTGGAGGTGGGTGTGTTTTTCGACTTTGCGTTCCTTATTTGATTTGCGAATATCCCATTTTTACTTGAAGTACTCAACGCAACTTACAAAGTAGAAAGATAAGATCCACTATTTAATGAATCAGGCCCTATGACAGCATCCTCTAAAAATTCAGCATCTTTTTTAATATGATCCGCTAAGGGAAATAATTCAGTTCTAGGCGAGCCTGCCTGAATAGCATCGCTCAGGGCAAGAGCCCACTTCTCCACGGCCTTAATTACCCATGCCGCTGCCGTAAACACGCCCCAGCCGCTAAGCAAAAAGACTTTAGGATACCTTCACATTTCCTGTCAGTGTTGTCTTTTAAACAAGTAACACTTGGCAAGGGAATAACAGTAGATTTAGCTAAGTGTCCAATGGGTGCATCAACACTGGGGTGATTCTCCCATGAGTCCATCTCTGTTTCAGGAAAGGAATAAATAAGGGAATAATGCCTAAGTATGAAAAATTTACTATCCAGTTTAAGCCTGGTTTCATCCCAAATTTCAAGTAATTGTGTAGAAAGATGAAAGAACACTTTCCTTTTCTTAACTCTCTTGAACATGGATACCTGTGGTGGCTCCTGTTCCTTGTCCGAGATATTGAGGATCTGTCTTACTGCCAATATCAGGTCCTCAATTCCCTGCATACTAGATGAATCCTCCTCCCCAGTGGATAGATCCTCATACTAAGAGTCATCCTGACCTTCACCATCCTTTGGTAAGGATGGGTTCATATCAGAATCTTCTATATCCTTTGGAAGGGAAAGACCCAGATGTTTGCATCGTCTGCCCCCAGCAGACTGTTAGATTTTTTCTAAGGAGGATGATACTGTAACTAAACCCTGGACTGATCTTTCTAAATTTTGCATCCGGGGAGGCTCCTGAGAAATCCCTGCAGTAGTGGGGGAGCAACTGACATGCTTGTCCCACACAAAGAACATCAGAAGATTGTGTGCCAAGGGTGGAAGAGGTAAAGGTATCAGCACCTTCCATCCCCAAAAGTAGGTGTCGTTCTTAAGTTCAGCAATGGATCGCGCCAGTTTCTTGGCCCAGGCTGGTTCCAACACATCGGCAGCAGCCCCAGACATTTGCTAATGCAGGTCCTCAGCTTTGCAGTCATCACATAGGCCATCCAAGTCAGACTGTCTGTGGTGAAACGATTAATTTCACCTTAACCAGTCTGCACCTCCTTTCTCACAAACTGTGGACTATAAAAACATCTACTTTTTCTAGCCCTCTGGCTTCCCATATTTGTCAGTCATATGTATACTTGTATATATTCTATTTGTAAGTAGTTAAAATGTCTGCCAGCATGGTTTTCTTATCTTTCAAACAAGTCCATTGTTTCAGCCTAGACCCTAGGCCCCCAAAGTGTGCGCCGCGGCTCCCAGGGGTGCCGTGGCGCTGTCACAGGGGTGCCACAGCCAGGGGACGAAAAAAAAACCAACAACTTACCAATCCGACGCCACCCGGGACCCGGCATCCTCCTACCTCCTCGCTTCTCATTGAATGTCAGGCGTGACGTCACCACTCCCGACATTCAGGGATAAGCGGCAGGAGAGAGAATGCTGGGTCCCAGGATGATCTGCCGAATTGGTAAGAAGAAAGAAGAAAAGACAGAAGAAATAGAAGAAAGAAGGTCAAGTTATGGTAAGTAAAGAAACGGAGGGGAATAGTGATAGGAAACAGCAATGGAGGGGCAAAAGAATGAAGGAGGGGACAGAGTGAGGATGCAGAGGGGGTAGAGTGAGGATGCAGAGGGGGCACAGAGAGTGGATGGAAAGGGGGCACAGAGAGTGGATGCAGAGGGGGCACAGAGAGTGTGGATGCAGAGGGGGCACAGAGAGTGTGTATGCAGAGGGGCACAGAGAGTGTGGATGATGCAGAGGGGCACAGAGACTGTGGATTATGCAGAGGGGCACAGCGAGTGTGGGTGATAATGCAGGGGCACAGAGTGTGTGGATGATGATGCAGGGGCACAGAGAGTGTGGATGATGATGCAGGGGCACAGCGAGTGTGGATGATAATGCAGGGGCACAGAGTGTGTGGATGATAATGCAGGGGCACAGAGTGTGTGGATGATAATGCAGGGGCACAGAGTGTGTGGATGATAATGCAGGGGCACAGAGTGTGTGGATGATGATGCAGGGGCACAGAGTGTGTGGATGATGATGCAGGAGCACAGAGTGTGCGGATGCAGAGGGGGCGCAGAGTGTGTGAATGCAGAAGGGCACAGAGAGTGTGGATGCAGAGGGGGCATAGAGAGTGTGCAGGGGCGCACGCAGGGGGGGTTTCTTGGTCTCTAGAACCCCCCCGCTAACTAAGTGCCAACCATAGCGGCACTGTACTATACAGCATTCCATTCCGGCTGCTGGAATGGAGTGCTGAGTGCATTTCCCATCCATTCCGGCTGCCGGAATGGAGTGCTGAGTGCATTCCCCATCCATTCAGGCTGCTGAATTGGAGTGCTGAGTGCATTCTCCATCCATTCCGGCTGCCGGAATGGAGTGCTGAGTGCAATCCCCATCCATTCCGGCTGCCGGAATGGAGTGCTGAGTGCATTCCTCATCCAATCTGGTTGCCAGGATGGTGTGCTGAGTGCATTCCCCATCCATTCCGGCTGCCGGAATGGATGGCTGAATGCATTCCCCATCCATTCCTGCAGCCAGAATGGTGTGCTGAGTGTATTCCCCATCCATTCCGGCTGCTGGAATGGATGGCTGAGTGCATTCCCCATCCATTACAGGTGCCGGAATGGAGTGCTGAGTGCATTCCCCATCCATTCCAGCTGTCAAAATGGAGTGCTGAATGCATTCCCCATCCATTCCGGCTGCCGTAATGGAGTGCTGAGTGCATTCCCCATCCATTCCGGCTGCCGTAATGGAGTGCTGAGTGCATTCCCCATCCATTCAGGCTGCCGGAATGGAGTGCTGAGTGCATTCTCCATCTATTCCGGCTGCCGGAATGGAATGCTGAGTGCAATCCCCATCCATTCCGGCTGCCGGAATGGAGTGCTGAGTGCATTCCCCATCACTTACTTGAGTGTGGATGCAGAGGGGCACAGAGAGTGTGGATGATGCAGAGGGGCACAGAGAGTGTGGATGATGCAGAGGGACACAGAGATTGTGGATGATGCAGAGTGGCACAGAGCGTGTGGATGATGATGCAGGGGCACAGAGAGTGTGGATGATGATGCAGGGGCACAGCGATTGTGGATGATAATGCAGGGGCACAGAGTATGTGGATGATGATGCAAGGGCACAGAGAGTGTGAATGATGATGCAGGGGCACAGCGAGTGTGAATGATAATTCAGGGGCACAGAGTGTGTGGATGATAATGCAGGGGCACAGAGTGTGTGGATGATAATGCAGGGGCACAGGGGGGGTTTCTGGGTCTCCAGAACCCCCCCTCCTCCGCTAACTAAGTGGCAACCATAGCGGCACTGTACTATACAGCAGCCGCGGCAGTGCTGTATTGTATACACCCCCCCCCTGACCATCCTGCGTGCGCCCCTGGTGTGGATGCAGAGGGGGCACAGAGAGTGTGGATGCAGAGGGGCACAGAGAGTGGATGATGCAGAGGGGCACAGAGAGTGTGGATGATGCAGAGGGGCACAGAGTGTGTGGATGATGATGCAGGGGCACAGAGTGTGTGGATGATGATGCAGGGGCATATAGTGAGTTAGTTGTAAATTTTTCTTTGACAGAAATATAATTGAAAAAAATATATAAAAATATTATTTTCCCTTGGATTTATGTGTATCTTTGCATACAACTAAATAAGTATTTCTGTCCTGACCTAAATACTTATTACGTTTTTTGACCCAATTACTTATAAAACGGGACTGCTCGGTAATTAATTTGGAGGGGCGCCTTGAAAAAATTATGGAGACTCTAAGGGTGCCGCGAACTGCAAAAGCTTGGGAACCACTGGCCTAGACAAAAGGATTATTGTTCACCAGTCCTGTATGAATGTACATCACACCAGGAGGGGTCTCTTGTCTTTGTTTAGCTGTGCGTCTGTGTGTGCTAGCATAGGGAAAAGGTCAACAGATAGATGACTACATTATATATTTAAATGTAATGTCTCTGGATTGTAATCTTACTTGGTTAAACAACTTCCGCTGTATAGCTACAGAACAATATCTGTCCTTAATTGTATCAAGAGTAAATCATTTGCTATCTGTGAGAAGGTTAACACAGAAAATGACCAATCACGCCCCCCCCCTCCCTTTTCCTCGTTCCAGAGACAGCCCACCCCCTACCTCATCCCCTCTACTATTTTCCTTGGAATCCTCTGGTAGGGCCGGTATATCATCTAACCAGGCCCCTGGGCTGTTGGGGCCAGCCCCGGTCAGTTTTTCTAATAACTGGGGAGCATTTTCACATCAGGTCCCCCCCGTAGTCCCTCCTGTAATTCGGTCTTGCGGCCCTTCAGTTCCAGCTGGCAGCTGGCCTTTTACACCGGCACCATGTAACCAGCCCGGGTCTGCCAGTACAAGCACCCAGGGGTTTCTGCCATACCCCCCCAAAGATTTCAGGCCCGTTCTAGATGGTGGAAGTGAGTGGTCGGCCCCCTATCCTTCCTTGTCTGGTCAGTACCTTCACGTGTATCCTAGACCCTCCTTTTATAATTCCGCTGTGTGTTCTAGTAGGGATCCTCAGCTCCCCCCACCAGAGCAGCTACGGGATCGTAGTCAAAGGGTCCCTCCTCCCGCTGGTTTCTATGGTCATCTCACGAATGCTCCGCCCTTAGTCACCCCGGCAGGGGTCCCGCCTCACATTTCACACAGTTTGTCTCCCCCGCGTGCTAACGTGTCTTCTCATCCAGTGACACAGGTGCAGCTGTCCTCCGCAGGGACACAGATGGACGAGGGCGGGGCAACGAGTCTTCAGCTGCGGGGAGAAGAGTCGGTGCAGGCAACAACGCAGCAAGGGGCTCGGCAGAGTGGATCGGAAGATGAGGACGTAACGGGGGCTGTTCGGCAGGAGGCACTGGGAACATCCGGTGAGTATGAGGGCTCTACTATATGTAATACACAATACATGTCTGATTCTAGCATTTCAACTACCAGTGCAGAGTCAGCTTCATCTTCCCCTAGGCAGGGTCAGCGCAAGCTGATTAAAATACTGAACACTCATTTTGGGGGAGCTAAGAGGAAGAGCAGAGACAGGTTAGATACCACCTCTTCCACACCGACAGGAGGCCCGCTAGTGAAGTGTGAGAACACAGCATTGTCGATAGGCATTAGACGCAGCATGAGATATAAGATTAAGAGAGGGTATTATGTTGACATATTTGAGCTGACAGCGGACACACAGAAAGAGTTGGCGGCCGCGTGCGCGAGAGGTGGAGTTGGTGAGGATGCGTATAGAAATTTTTCTAACTGGCTAACGGGGTACTGTGTTTTTTCGGCTTGCTATTTGGAAACGAGACCAGATGCAATTATAGACGTTTGGAAATATCTCCATTTGATTAACGAAATGCATAGTTGTGAACGCCCCGGGACCTGGAGGTTGTATGATAAGCTTTTCCGGGAGAAAGTGCACGGCCAATATTATATGCCCCTGGCCTATAAGGATGTAGAAATCTGGATGAGATTGAATAGAGCCCAGATGGGAGGGGTGCACATGGGGTACGGCCCCCCGCAGTTAGCTAGGTTTCAGTACGGGGGGAGACGTGGTGCTCCCCTGTCCTCAAGGAATCGGTGCTTTGCTTTTAACAACTCCTCATGCGGGAGGGGGGAGGCATGCCGTTACAGACACGCCTGCTCCAATTGTAGAGGAAGTCATCCCCTCAAAGACTGCCCTAGGGGCACCGTTGGCATCGGTAGGGGACGGGGAGGGGCAGGGGGTGCTATCTAAGGCGGTTTCTCCCATTATATTCCCAATCCTTTGTAGGTGGCTGGCTCTTTATCCGGATGCGGCCCAGGCCTCTTTCCTTAGAGAGGGTTTTCGCCTCGGTTTCCGCCTCCCCATTGACAGTGGGGTGACGGGTACCGCCGCCAGGAACCTTCGTTCCGCATATTTACATCCTGACATTCTGGCAGAGAAGGTTGGTAAGGAGATAGGCCTGGGACGTATGGTGGGCCCCTTTTCATCCCCCCCCATTCAGGATTTAGTCATTTCCCCGGTCGGGATAGTACCAAAAAAGGCCCCGGGAAAATTTAGATTAATTCAGCATTTGTCTCACCCAGCGGGCAACTCGGTTAATGATGCGATTGACCCTACAATTAGCTCAGTGGTGTACCAGTCTTTCGATGATGCTTTAACCTTAGTTAGGGAGTTTGGCAAGGGAGCGATGATGGCTAAATTGGACATAGAATCCGCTTTTCGCCTCCTCCCTTTGCATCCCGAGTCCTTTAAATTTATGGGTTTTAAAATTCGGAACGAGTACTATGTGGATCTATGCCTGCCAATGGGCTGCTCGGTTTCATGCGCATATTTTGAGGCTTTTAGTTCCTTCCTCCACTGGTGTGTCGGGACGGGAACTGGACACCGCGGAATAGCGCATTATCTGGATGACTTCCTGTTTATAGGCCCAGCCAATTCCCATTGTTGTAAGGACATTTTGTTTTCGGCACAAGCGCTATTCCGGGTGATGGGCGTACCAGTAGCTGCAGACAAAACAGAGGGCCCAGCCACATGCTTGGCTTTTTTAGGCATAGAAATTGACACAATAGAAGGTTGTTGTCGTTTACCCCCTGATAAAATTGTTAAATTACAGTCACTGATTGAAGAAGTTATGTCGTCCTCGTCCTGCTCCTTACGGAAGGTTCAATCTCTGTTAGGCTCCTTCAATTTTGCTTGTCGGGTGATACCTATGGGCCGAGTGTTTTGTAGAAAATTGCAACTAGCAACGTCGGGTTGCCGTAGTCCCCATTCCCAAGTACGGCTGTCAGAGGAAATTAGGGAGGATTTGGTTGTATGGAAACGGTTTCTGGCGTTTTTCAACGGTATACGAGTATGGCCAGCACCCTCAGTATCCAGTACATCCTTGGACTTACATACAGACGCATCTGGCTCGAAAGGTTTTGGTGCTTTTTTCCAGGGAGAGTGGTGCGCGGCGCCTTGGCCGCAGTCATGGGAGGATGAGGGGTTGGTCCGGAACTTGTTAACTTTGGAGTTGTTTCCCATAATCGTGGCTTTAGAGTTGTGGTCTGATCGGTTGCGCGGTAGGAGTGTGGTATTTTGGTGTGATAACCTGGGTGTCGTCCAGGCTATTAACAAGCAGAGCGCCTTATCACGCCCGGCGATCAACTTGTTACGAGTCTTGGTATTGAGATGCCTAGAGTGTGATATTAGTTTTCGGGCACGGCACGTTCCTGGCGTAGATAACCAGATAGCAGACTCTCTTTCTCGTTTTGACTGGCAACGTTTTAGGTCTCTGGCCCCGCATGCCCGTGTAACGGGCTTACAGTGTCCCCCTTCTGTTTGGCAGATGATACGATAGGTATAAAGTGGCTAGCGGAGGCGTCCTTGGCTCCTGCGACTAGAAGGTGTTATCAAGGGGCATGGGAACGTTGGTTGGGTTACCAGGCGTCTTTCAACAGCAGCTTTTCAGGTCAGATTCCCTCTATTACGGGCTTTATGTGGAACCAGTATAACGAAGGGGTGTCTAAAGCGAGAATGGGGTCTCTCTTAGCCGGTATTTCATTCATGGCTAGGCTTAATGGTACACAAGATCCCACGAAGTCATTTATTATATCAAAGGCTTTGAAAGGTTGGTCTAGAATGCAGCCGATGAAGAGTGACACTCGCCGGCCTATTGACAGCCAAATTTTAGCTAGGCTGGTTGAGGTTTTGCAGAAGCTAGCTATGGATGATTATGAGGCTTTGCTGTTCGGATTAGCTTTCTCAGTAGCGTATCACGGTGCTTTCAGAATTAGCGAGCTAGTAGCCAGATCCAAGAATGACGTAGGGGGGGCTTTACTGTCTAGAAATGTGATTTTACAACCTAGCGTTATGCGCTGTAAGATAGTTAAGTCAAAAACAGACCAGTTAGGCCGAGGTCATTGGTTGACAATTACAGAGCAGCAGGGAGCAGTTATATGCCCAGTCATGATGGCCAATAAATTTGCTAGTCTCCGGCCCACGGGGGAGGGTGTGTGGTTAACTCATATGGACAAGACCCCTTTAACTAAATTTCAGTTTAACGCCTTGTTGAAACGGGCGCTAGGGGAAATAGGTCTGAATCCTGCAGACTATGGTACTCATTCTTTCAGGATAGGGGCTGCCACTGCCGCTGCAGTTGGGGGTGCATCTGTCCCCGAGATTCAAGCACTAGGGAGATGGAGGTCACAGGCATATAAGAAATACATCCGGCCTTATAAGGAGCCTTGAAAGGGCTCTCACTGCACGGTCTTGCATCTCCTCAAGTCTTTCAGTTTTCTCTATCGCTTTCATCTTATCCTTTTCTCCTCTATCACTTGGTGACTCAGGGCTGTGCTGCTCGCTGTGTTGAACGGGGGCGTGAAGGGATTTTCTCCCCTTGTTTCCTTGGCAAGGCCTGATTAGTGTGTGTGCCTCCCAGGGTTATAAGGGTTTTTTTTTACCTTCATGTGGGTTACCAACTTTCCTTTTCATTTGTTTAAGAGTTAGAATAAATTAGTTTTGAGAATAAATAAAAATAAATAAAAAATAAATAAATATTAAAAAGTTTGAACAGGTGTCCCTCATATGGGGTATAAATGTGTAGCTAATGAAAAAGTTTTCTTCCGTGGCAAATACTTCAATTAAACGGGGGTGGCCCCTCTGGTAAGGAGGGGCTATTTCCAGCAAGAAGGCAGCAGAATTAGAACACGTTTTGTTGGTAGTCGTTATGGTTTCTTAGATATGGGTATGATCTGATGAGACTATTTATTTTGTCCTAGGTTCCACGGTGACGACGACGCGAGTATGGGTCGTGGGGCATTCGTTTATTTTTTGGGCAGCGAAGCACAGATTAGCGGATAGGCGGTTCGGTTTCAAACACCCAGTTGACATCAGGTGGTTGGGCAAGAGGGGCATGTTATGGGCGGAGTTGATTCCCACGTTGTGTAAGGAAATGGAGGAGCACGGTACCCCCGATATAGTTGTGATTCATCTGGGAGGTAATGACGTGGGTAGAGGAAAATCCCTAGATTTAATCATAAACATTCGTGAGGGTCTTGCGCAGATACACGCCCGATGGCCTTCAATAAAGGTTTGTTGGTCTAATATAATTCCCCGGTTGTCTTGGAGGTCATCTATTCCCCCGGCCACATTGATAAGGGTGGTTAAAAAGATAAACGGGTACGCAAGGCAGAACGTGAAAAGCATGCAAAGGGTAGTGATAAGTCATCCCGGGTTAACGGTGGACAGGAGACATCTTTTCAGAGCGGATGGGGTGCATTTTTCGGCAGAAGGAATGGTTTTATTTATAGAAAGTATTTTTTCGGAGTTGAGGGGTTTAGTTTTTTCTTTAGGTGGCGGGCCGCGTGGTCTATAAGAACACACGGCTGTGGTGGGAGAGCATGGCAGTCAGATGGTTGTTAAACATACGGTACGTAAGTGTGGGCGATGTAGCCTTGGTTCCCTCGTCGTTATCAGACTCGTTGATGCTCTAGTAAGGAGTATCAGGTTTTGCCTTGAAAGGGCTTGACCAGTTTGAGTCCAGAGGGTATTGAGTTAATTTATAGTCGATAGTATCGGCCAATAGATAAGGTGTTAAACCGGGTTGGTGGAAAAGAGACGATCTTCCACAATATTGGTTTATGTTGGTTTAGCTGGCTGCCCTGCTCTTCGCCACCTATATAAAAAAGGTCCAAATTGTTCATAGAAATTTTTGATAGATTTTGATAGAAATAAAATAAAATAAAATAAAAGAAAAATAAATAAAATAGTTTATAGAAAATAAAATAAAAATAAAAAAATAAATAAAATAAAATTAATAGCAAAAATAAAAGGACCTTTTTATTTCCAAACTTAAGTCGGTGACCGTGTCTTTATTTTATGGTTTCTAAGTATGGTGTAAGGTTAACACAAAGGTGGTTTTACATATGGGGGGGAAATCAACACTATGCATTTTAGTATGAGAGAGGCCATTAAGCCGAAGGAGTTTAAAAGCATGTGTTGTGAGCTGAATATGTTACTTACCAATAAGGGGTTAAGCCTGGGACGGAATCAGCCAATTGGAACGAGGTGGGAGTGGTTGTTGAAAGAATATATCCAGCAGTAGAGGAGGGAGAGCTTCCTGTTTCCTGGATCCGGATACCCACCCACCCGCCCTGTTTTAAGTATATCAGTGGATACTTCTTGTCACGAGGAACGAGGTGTGTGAGCGGTGGGAGAGCATGGCAGTCAGATGGTTGTTAAACATACGGTACGTAAGTGTGGGCGATGTAGCCTTGGTTCCCTCGTCGTTATCAGACTCGTTGATGCTCTAGTAAGGATTATCAGGTTTTGCCTTGAAAGGGCTTGACCAGTTTGAGTCCAGAGGGTATTGAGTTAATTTATAGTCGATAGTACCGGCCAATAGATAAGGTGTTAAACCGGGTTGGTGGAAAAGAGACGATCTTCCACAATATTGGTTTATGTTGGTTTAGCTGGCTGCCCTGCTCTTCGCCACCTATATAAAAAAGGTCCAAATTGTTGATAGAAATTTTTGATAGATTTTGATAGAAATAAAATAAAATAAAAGAAAATAAAAATAAATAAAATAGTTTATAGAAAATAAAATAAAAATAAAAAAATAAAATTAATAGCAAAAATAAAAGGACCTTTTTATTTCCAAACTTAAGTCGGTGTCCGTGTCTTTATTTTATGGTTTCTAAGTATGGTGTAAGGTTAACACAAAGGTGGTTTTACATATGGGGGGGGAATCAACACTATGCATTTTAAGGAATAATCAGTCCCTTGAGTACTGCCTTTGCTTTGATCGACGTCTCCAGGTCTCGGGGAGCTGTGTGTCCGACAAAAGCGGAGTGACAGTGACTCAGGACCACTGCCTTGCAGGTACTCGTAAGGGAGGGAGGGGGAGAAGCTTGAATGGATAGACAGCAGTCCTTGTGAGCGGCTAGGATACTAGTGAGATGTTTTTATTATACCCTGTATGTTGTCTGTGCCAGACTGTAGTGTTATTTGTTGCAGGATATTATTTAAAGATGTTTATTGCTGTTTGGTGCTACCATTTTGTTAAATAAACTTTTATTCATTTTATATTGGGTAAATTGCCTGGGTGATTTTGAACCTTGGATAGATATCAGGTAGGCCAGCTGTGTGGCGCAGAGGGTTACATTAAACCCGGTATCAGCAAACCTTCCACCTGGTATTTTTGTTTGACACCTGGAACAGGTGAAATATGTCACTGTGACAGCTTTGGACTTGGATCCTGTCCCTCTCTCTGACATATTTAGGAAAAAAGACAGATAGATATGAAAGACACATTATAGAACAATCTATCTTCATAGAGGTCCTACAGTATCTCACCCCCAATTTACAGTATTTAAGCGGGTGTAACTGACTTTATATATTTCATAGATATATATATTTATATAGAGAGAGAGCATTGGTGACCCGAGCAGGCCGCACATGCGCTTCGGATACCTTCCCTTCAGGCAGAGAACAACATCACCCAGCATTCAGTGTGGGGGGGGGGGGGGGGGGCTTGGAAAGTAGCAGTTGAAATATGGCAGTTGCTGTTCTGATGGGGACTTAGGGAGACAGATAATCCTGGGAAAGTCCTCTGCAGCAAGACAACTGGAGAGCTGAACAGAGGTCTGAGCGAAAGTAAGACTCCAGACAGGGAGAGTTTAAAAGGCTTCACAGTGAGAGAGCTTACCAGACATCTGAACAAATAGGAGCCATCTTGGATGCAAATGCTGAAGTACAGTGGGGATAAGTAACCCATGTTATCTTATTATTGATTTGTTTGGACTAAGTATTGTGTTACTTGTCAGTTAGGGAAGAGGTGGGAAAACCTAAAGAATACTGTATAATACCCTTTTGCAGGACTGTGATATAACAACAAGGGTGAAGTGTAGGGACAGATAGGGAACAGAGACTGAGTCAGCCCTTGAGCAGACGAAACGCGTCAGGTGTTTGGATAAGGATTAGTGCATGCCTGAAACAGCAGGGGGTAAATGTATGAATCTACGGATTCTTCATCTCCGGCGTGTTCAGCCTCTTCAGCGCTTAAATTTAAAGCGGCGCTGCATTGTAAAGGGAAGTTTCCCTTTACAATGCAGCGCCGCTTTAAATTTAAGCGCTGAAGAGGCTGAACACGCCGGAGATGAAGAATCCGGAGATTCATACATTTACCCCCGGGGGGTAAATGTATCAATCTGCGGGTTCTTCAACACCCGCGTGTTCAGCCTCTTCCGCGATTAAATTTCAAGCGGCGCTGCTTTGTAAAGGGTTAACTTCCCTTTACAAGGCAGCGCCGCTTGAAATTTAATCGCGGAAGAGGCTGAACACGCGGGTGTTGAAGAACCCGCAGATTGATACATTTACCCCCAGATCTCTCTAAAGCTGCAAACTGGACAAATTATACTATTGGATGACAATTCCTTTTTCAAACAAGCTTATCAGTCCTCCTTCACCCGTACAAACAGAAGCACAACAGATCGGAGTAATCAACATCTTCCTCAGCTACTGGAACTTTATAGAGGAATTATTCTCCCTAACAGCCTGGATGCCCTCTCTCTGCACCAGAAAGTTTATGAATATAAGGGGCGCACGGATACATGATACACGCTACCTTATTCATTATATAGAAGAACTGGATCTGAAGGTGCTATTAGCACTAATTACAGGTGCTGCTGTTTCTGGGTAAGACTGCTCTATTTACACTCTTTATGGTCATCTGATGACTGATTTTTCACTGCTATTGTTATCCTTGGTTTATCCATTAATATTCAGGATTTTTGATTATTTGTTTACAAAGTGTACTGGCCACACACTTTGTTTCTTACAACAACATCTGTGTGTTAGTCTCCAGATTGAAGACCCTATTATAAATGTTTACCATTTATAGTTATTGTTATTTCTGCATTTGCAGACATGCACAATATCATATACAAAGATATCCTCTTTTCTGCGAATACTATTGGAAGTTCGTTCCAAATTATTCTAAAGTGACCAGACCGCTGACCAGGGGCGGATTGGGAGCGAAAAGTGGCCCTGGAAAAAAAACTGGAAATGGCCTCATGTGGGCTAGGCCAAATCAAGTGTAGGCAGGGCAAACACAAAAAGAGGCGGGATTAATACAAAGTTGATTATGCCATCAGAGGGCTGAATATTGCTAGACTGCCCATTACATACCACCATTGTCCCAACATTCCCAAATCAGGACTGTCCCGCTGAAACATATTCATGTTTATTTAATAACATGTTGCAGAGGAGCTGCCAATATAGAAAAATACAGTTGGCAGACTGTCCTGCTCTCTCCTACCTGTTCTTGTTGCTTTCCCTACCTGTGGTTGCTGGTGTCTCTTGATCATTTGCCGCTTGTCTGGATCCTGGAATGCTGGGGGCCCTATTTGGAATAAAAATGAGTACATGAAATTTAGAAAACTCCAACAAGCTCCATTGTTGAATCAAAAGCACTCACTTTTAATAAATAGGCTTCCCTCCAGCCCCAATGTTAAAATGCTAGAATTCACATTTAATAAATAAACCTATTTCACTCCCTCCAAACAGCCCCAGCAATAAATTAACAGCATTTAAATTGAATAAATATAACCATTTCCCACAACCATGCCGGCATTAAATAATTCATATTTACATTTAATTAATAGCCCTCTTCCCAAACTCACCCCCACATTCAATTAATAGCCCCCAAACCATCCCATCTTAAATAGTCCCCGCTATTAAATTAAATTGCCCCACCATCAATCCACAAACAAAATAGTACCCATTAATTAGCCACCACCTACATCACACCCATATTACAATGCCACAAGACCCTTTGGCCAACACAAAGACTACATTGCCACAAGTCCCCTTGGCCAACACACACAGTGCCATCAGCCCCCCTTGCTGCCTACACACACACAGTGCCATCAGCCCCAACCCTGCTGCCTTCACACACAGTGCCATCTGCCCCCCCCCTCTGCCTTCACACACACAGTGCCATCAGCCCCCCCCTGCTGCCTTCACACACACAGTGCCATCAGCCCCCCCCTGCCTTCACGCACAGTGCCATCAGCCCCCCCCCCCTGCTGCCTTTACACACACAGTGCCATCAGCCCCCCCTGCTGCCTTCATACACACAGTGCCATCAGCCCCCCCTCCACTCACACACACACACTGGAATCAGCCCCCCTGCCGCTCACACACACACACTAGAATCAGCTCCGCTCGCTCACACACTGGAGTCCTCCCCCCTCCACAAGCACGCGCACACACACTCACAGGAATCGCTGCCCCCCGCCTTCACACACACAATCACTCACAGGAGTCGGCCCCCCCTCCGCGCGGGCGCACACATACACACAGACCCTGTCATAAGCCCGCCGCTCTCACTTACTTTTTTAGCCGCTTCCAGCTGCGCTTCTCTGCTCACATGGGACGGCATCTGTCACATGGTGCGCGTCCCATGTGATATTCACTTCTTCTGTGATAGGCCACTCAAAGGGGGGGAGGGACAGGCCACAGGAGATCCGCGGCCTCATTCAAAATAAAGAAGAAAAACAATTCAAAGGTAAAAAAAAACCTGACAGGCGGCCTTAGGTCATCGGCCTACCGGTAAAGTTCCCGTTAAGGCCTATGACCAATCCGCCCCTGCCGCTGACAGCACTGACTAAGGGCTACCCTCCAGGGACAAATTAGCAAGCAGGAAAATAAATATTATCTTAGGATCAACGATCCTTTTGGAGAGAGCTGGATGGCTGAGTGTTAGAATGCTTTTAGGAAGCTGAAAGAGTCTTCCACATTTTCCTGTACTTGCCTACGCAAACCCTGATTTACCCTGTATCCTACATGTGGATGCATCCCTCAAAGGACTGGGGGAAGTCCTGTATCAGGAGCACGGAGGGAAGTTGAAGCCTATACGTTATGTAAGCCGAGGATTGTCACCAAGTGAGAAAAATTACCTGGTGCACAAGTTGGAGTTTCTGGCATTGAAATGGCCAATTATGGATCGGCTGCATGACTATCTGTATGGTGCCACTTTTGAAGTGCACATGGACAAATCCCTTGACTTATATTCAGACTACAGCAAAGTTGGATGCCACCGGGCATGGGTGGTTGGTTGCCCTTGCTGTGTTTGACTTCACTTTGAGATACCGACCTGGTAAGGGTAACATAGATGCTGACGCATTCTCTAGACTGGTGGGAAGGCAAGCTGAGACGCCTGAAGAATGGGTGAATGTGCCAGCTCCCGAGATCTGAGGCATGTGTCAAGAAGGGAGAGTAGTTGTACCACCAGTGCGAGAGTGCATCATGGCATTAGGGAGTACTGAAGCGGTATTGCCCAAACAGTATTGTTGGCTTAGTAAGCTGGAGCTAGAGACCTGCATAGAGTCAGTAAGACGCAGCTGAAGAACCACCAACAAGAAGACTTGACCATAGGAGGTGTGCGTTGGATGGTTAAAAACCAAGAAAGATTAGGACTTAAAGCTCTCAAAACTGAGGAAGCTGCTCTATTGCACAGGCAATGAGACTGTTTGATAGTTAGGGGAGGGCTCCTCTATAGAGAAACCTCTCACAAGGATGGCAGACTGAGGAGACAATTGGTCCTGCCCAAGAAACACAAAGTGGCAGTTCTAAATGCACTGCATTGTCAACACGGACATTTGGGTGTCGATAAGAGTAATGGGCTTATTATTGATCGATTCTACTTGCCCAGAATGGAAACTGAGATAGAAAAATATTATAAAACTTGTGGAACATGTATCTTAAGAGAGACATTGCCTGAGAAAGCTGCGCCTTTGAAGTACATCTAGTGTGATGGGCTGTTAGAACTTTTATGTATTGACTTCCTGTCTGAGGAGCCTGATGAGAGTAACACTACTAGTATACTCATAATCACCGATAATTTCGCCCGGTATGCACAAGCTTATCCGGCTAAAGATCAGAGGGCCACAACAGTGGCAAATATTCTGTGGGAAAAATTATTTGGGTACTACAGGCTTTCTGCTAGGATTTACTCCAATCAGGGAAGAGATTTCGAGAGTCGCTTAATCAAAGACATATGCGAGTTATGTAGGATACGCAAGTCACAAACCACACCATTCCACCCGCAAGAAGACCCACAAAATACAGAGATTTAATCGGACCCTTCTCAATATGATGGGCACTTTGGACACTGTTAAAAATGAACATTGGAGTAAGCTTATCAGTCAGTTAGTACATACCTACAACTGTACGAAAAATGAGTCTATGGGATATTCGCCTTACCTGCTCATGTTTGGAAGAGAAGCTTGGTTGCCGGTTGATATATGTTTTGGAGTCCACAACACTTCCTACTTGGGGGAGAATAATCTTCAGTATGTCCAGCGATTGAGAGAAGAGTTAAAGGAAGCCCACAAGCTGGCTCAGTCGGGGTTACGAAATAAAACCCATTATGATATCATCATCATCATTTATTTATATAGCGCCAGCAAATTCTGCAGCGCTTTATAATTGGGAACAAACATTAATAAAACAATACTGGGTAATACAGACAGACAGAGATGTAAGAGGGCCCTGCTTGCAAGCTTACAATCTATGGTACAATGGGAGTTTGAAACACAAGGGCACGTGCTACATCATATTGCACATTGGACAAGCTAGAATGCAAAGCTAAAAAGTATTGAGTGGGCTGTATGATCAGTCACACAGCAATGTTGGTCAGAGGGTTGTTGTCTTGTGTTCGCTGTGTAGAGGGTGATAATAGGGTAACCTACGGAGATTAAGATGCTGGTTGAGGAATATCATAAGCTTGTCTGAAGAGGTGGGTTTTCAGAGAACGCTTGAAGGTTTGAAGACTAGAGGAAAGTCTTATTGTGTGAGGGAGGGAATTCCACAAAGTGGGTACAGCTCGAAAAAAATCCTGTAACCAGTAATAGGAGGATATGATGAGAGTGGAAGAGAGACGTAGATGTTGTGCAGAAGGGAGGTGTCGAGTTGGGAGATATTTGGAGACAAGTGAGGAGATGTCTGTTGGTGCAATTTTGTTGACGGCCTTGTATGTAGAAGATTGGAAGTATGTTTGTTTTGAGGTGTCCAGAGCATTTCGATAGGAATGGTAGATAGCAGTATATGTGATGAAATCATTAGAGGTACAAGATTTACGCCAGTGACGTTCTGCTTTAGGAGAAACTTTTTGTACAGTTCATGTTACTTTAGTGTGCTACGGTTGGCAAAGAAGTCTACACGGAGTATATAGAGTCGCAGGAGCCACTTGATCAAGGGCAGTTGCTAGGGTTTGGTGAAAATGAGGTACTGCACTATCAGGGGAGGAGAATGTAGATATTGGGGAGAGAAGGTGTTGAATAGACATGGAAAAGTGTTGACAATCAATAGAATTAATATTTTTGCAGGTGTGAGGAGGCTTGGGAGAGTTTGACACTGGGGAGGTTAAAGAACTGTGGGTGAGCGAGTAGCTAATAAGGTGATGATCCAGGAGGGGGAAAAGAGTGTTAAGGAAATCAGAAACTGAGCATAGTGTAGAGAAAACAATATCAAGACAGTGTCCATCCTAATGAGTAGCGGATTCAATCCACTGGGAGAGGTCAATGTTAGAGAGAGTAGTTTGAAAGCAACATTGTAACGTAGATTAGCAATAGGGATGTTGAAATCAGCCATGATGATGGTGGAGATGTCAGAGGATAAGAAGTGAGTGAGCCATGCAGAGAAGTGTTCAAGAAATTGTTGGTGTAGTCCAGGGTGGGCGATAGATGACAGCAACACGCATTAAGAATGGGTTAAAAATCCTAATAGTATGAACTTCAAATGATGTGAACGTGAGTGATGGGATATTTGGTAGAACTGTGAACTTGCACTGTGGGGAGAGAAGTAGTCCAACCCCACCTCCTTGTCTGCCTCTAGGTCTGGCAGTGTGGGTGAAATGGATACCACCATGTAATGCGTGAGCCATGTTTCTGTTATTGCCATAAGGTTGAGGTTGTTTGAGAGGAAGAGATCATGTATTGAGGTAAGTTTATTACAAACAGAGTGTGCATTCCAAAGGGCACATTTAAAGGACTTTGGAAGAGAGGGGAGACAGGTGATGCGTTTGAGGTTTGCTGGATTTCTGTAGCGTTCAGATATATGTGTGTGGGAGAAGTGAGGGGGACCTGGATTAGGTGATATATCACCAGCTAATAGAAGCAGGGAGGAAGAAAGAAAGGAAAGATGATTGTAAGATATGTGTCCTATTAGTTTCTGGTGACAGGGTGAGGCTGTTATAACTATTGAAAGGACAACAGTTTAAGATTGTTAACAAGAGGTGAGTGAAGAAATGAAGGGGCAATGTGGACAGAGGTGTGTGTTGCAGGATGGGTGAGGGATGATATCGTTCTAAATATAATGCCATGAAAGGAGAGGAAGAAAAATAATTTGGCAAACATTGGGATTTATGAGTAAAATAGCAAAAAATTAGGGAATTATAAGAATTACCTAGTTGCATTGTACTGTGCAATCAGAGTAGTGCAGAGTGAGGCTGCAGTAGATGTAGTTTATTCCTGGATGTTGGATAACATGGAGTAATGATGTGGGGAGCCATGTGGGGGATGGAGTAGCTGAGTTCTTGCAGAGTCAGAGAGACTAGAATGGTTCAAACTCAGTTTCTTTCCTTTATACTTGTGATGGCAGACAAAACCTTGAGTAGAACTGAAAGTGTAATGATGAGATAGAGGACTGAAACAGCTGTAGCATGGGTAGGGAGTGGCTGAGCAAGTAGTACAGCAGGCTGATTAAACAGAGGGCATGTTGCAGGGAAAATAAACTGATAGATAAAACAAACTTTCATGAGGTGAGAAGTAAATAAGAGTCCAAAACAGTCTTCATGTTGGGCTATCCCCCGGTAGGCCCCGATCCTAATCGCTCCCCGCTTCGTTGGTGGGGGGAGCTCGACGTTCAGTGAGGAGCACCGCGAAGAGGAGTCGGCAAGAACACAGAAGAGAGAAGAGAAAAAAGAAGCCGATAGAAAAGGTAAGTGAAGGAATGGAAGCAAGGGGGGAGCATGGGAGAGTGAAGGGGGAGTAAAGGCAGCATGGCAGAGAGTGAAGGGGGAGTAAAGGCAGCATGGCAGAAAGTGAAGAGGGAGCACAGACAACATGGCAGAGAGTGAAAAGAGACAAAGACAGCATGGCAGAGTGTGAAGGGGGAGCACAGACAGCATTGCAGAGTGTGAAGGGGGAGCAGAAACAGCTTGGCAGACTGTGAAGGGGGGTCAAAGCAGCATGGCATAGTGTGAAGGGGGACCAAAGCAGAATGGCAGAGTGTGAAGGGGGGCCAAAGCAGCAAGGCAGAGTGTGAAGGGGAGCCAAAGCAGCATGGCAGAGTGTGAAGAGGAGCCAAAGCAGCATGGCAGAGTGTGACGGGAGACCAAAGCAGCATGGCACAGGGTGATGAAGGGGGGCCAGGAGAAGAGGGGAGCAAAAGCAGCATGGCACAGGGTGATGAAGGGGGGCCAGGAGAAGGTTGGAGCAAAAGCAGCATGGCACAGGGAGATGAAGGGTGCCAGGAGAAGAGGGGGAGCAAAAGCAGCATGGCACAGGGTGATAAAAGGGGGCCAGGAGAAGGGGGGGACAAAAGCAGCATGGAGGGCGCAGTGTGATCTTATGGAGGCACAGCATGGTGATTAAGGGTCACAGTAATGTGTGTGTGATGGCACAGCGGACTTGTGGCAATGTAATGTGTGTGTGGTAGGTAGTGGCTAAATAATGGGTGCTATTTTGTTTGTAGGGTGAAGGTGGGGCAATTTAATTTTACAGTGGGGACTATTAATTTAAGATGTGGTGGTTTGGGGGCTATTAATTGAATGTGGGGCTGAGTTTGAGGAGCATGAGGTCTATTTATTAAATGTGAGTATGAATTATTCAATGCCAGTGACGGTTGCGGGAAACAGGTATATTATACGTAAATGCGATTAATTTATTGCAGGGACTGTCTGGAGGGAGGGAAATAGGTTTATTAAATGGGAATACTATTACTTTAATGTTGGGGCTGGAGGAAGGCCTAAGTATTATTTGTGGGTCCTATTGATTTAACACCGGGGCTGGTTGGAATTTTCTAAATGTACCCATTATTTTTTCCAAATAGGGCCCTCAACATTCCAGGATTCAGACAAGCCACAACTAAAGAAACCAGCAGCCACAGGTGGTAAAGGTGACAAGAACAGGTAGGACAGTCTGTCAAATGTTCTGAGTCTAGTGCAGGCTTGGCTAACCTGTGGCACTCCAGGTGTTGTGAAACTACAAGTTCAAGCATACCCTTCCAGCAATAAGCTGCTATATACTGGCAAAAGATGCTGGGGCTTGTAGTTTCACAACACCTGGAGTGCCACAGGTTAGCCAAGCCTGGTCTAGTGGGACAAACCCAATTTTTGGGGACTGTTCTGCCCAATCTAAGGGGCAGGTCAAGACTGTTTACTCTTTATATACACACTGCATTCTTTATATACTACACTATGGTGCTAGCTGTCCTTCGTGGGCTGACCACTATCTCTCTAGTGTCTGGCCCTCAATAACCTCCCCCAACAAACACTAGCAATAAAAGTTTTAAACAAACAAACAAACAAACAAACAGTAAAAGGACAGCATACCATTAGAAAAAAAATACACTTTCTTAATACAGTTTTGATACTGGTGCAAATGAGGTAGAAGTAATTACCTGTTGATGAAAGAGAGGAAGCAGAGATAGTCGGGTGAAAGAGAATGTCCTTGCTGCAGGAGATAGAGTGTTGCTAAGGTACCTGTTGATACCCAAGAAACACAAGCTGGCTAATAGATGGAGAAGAGAACCTTAAGAGGTGGTGTCAAAGATGTCTGGATCACCTGTATATCAAGTAAAGCCAGAAGGACAGACAGGACCTGTAAAGACCTATCATAGGCAGCATCTAATGCCCATTGGTAGGTATATACCATTCAGAGATGACGAAGTTGGCCGTATTCCAACTACCAAGCAGGTAGATTGAGAACCCAACCAAAGGAAGTGAATTGTCTAGCTGATGAAGAGACGGAGCATGATGAAGATGAATGGGGGTATGACCCTCCCGTTAGGGAAGTTGAAGCTGTTGTTCCTGATCGGGAATCGGTTTGGCAACCCAAGTCTACTGAGAGGACTTTAGGAAGGGCAGTGAAAGAAGTAGCAAGAAGATCTGAGAAGATGAGTCCAGTGGTGAAAGAGCCAAGCAGGCAATCGCCAGATTTACCAAATGAGAATGAGGTAGGGGTAGGGGAGGTGTCAGGGGGAAACACCTATTAGCCCTCAATCGACCCAGGGCTACCATAATGCTAACATATGACCAATTAGGAAGAGCCACTGAAATACCCCGTGTAGTGCACCCATATTGGGCTTACCCATTGCCATACTTTGAGCCTCCTACTGTTAGCATTGTCCCAGGTCAGAATCAATGTGGAAGTGTAAATATGCAGGATTAAATTAAATTAATTTTCAGAGTATGGAACAGGCTCATCAACCGGTCAGTGGAGTGCCAGTCCCACAGGGGGAGAGTGTAGCACTGGTGACCTGAGCAGGCCACACATGTACTTTGGATACCTTCCCTTCAAGCAGAGAACAACATCACCCAGCATGCAGTGGGGGGGAGGAGCTTGGGAAGTAGCAGTTGAAAAATGGCAGTTGCAGTTCTGATGGGGACTCAGGGAGACAGATAATCCTGGTAGAGTCTTCTGCAGCAAGACAACTTGAGAGCTAAATGGAGGTCTGAGTAAAAGTGAGTCCCCAGAGAGGGAGAGACATAACCAGACATCTGAACAGATAGGAGCCATCTTGGATGAAGATGCTGAAGAACAGAAGGGGTAAGTACCCCATGTTACCTTATTATTGATTTGTTTGATTATTGTGTTACTTGTCAGGGAACAGGTGGGAGGACCTGAAGAATACTGTATAATACCCTTTTGCGGGACTGTGATATAACAACAAGTAAAGAGTAGGGACAGATAGGGAACAGAGACTGAGTTTAAAACTGAGAAAAACTGCACCAAACTCTTTGGCATCATCTGCTCTGTGGAAAAGCCTGTGGGCTATATTTACTAACCTGCGAGTTTGAAAAAGTGGAGAAGTTGCCTATAGCAACCAATCAGATTCTAGCTTTCATTTATTTAGTGCAATCTACAAAATGACAGCTACAATCTGATTGGTTGCTATTGGCAACATCTCTACTTTTTCAAACCCGCAGTTTAGTAAATATACCCCTGTAACTGTATTTGAAAGGCCAATTAACAGAGACTGCACGATTGTATATATTTGTCTAATATTAAATTGTATTTGTGTGATATGTTTTAGTAAAGTTAAAGTAACTGATAGAATTTAGTGTATGTTATTAGTGGCAGTTATCCTTTTTAGAGAGATATATTTTTTATATAAAATCTACAAAAAATTTTAGGAGTCCACGCCTCACTAATAAACGTGCCGGTGTGGCTTCTAAAGACCAATCTGGTGTGAATATATTATATGTGTGTGCCTGCGGTTCAGAGTAAGGGGCAGAGGGTTCCTTGGTCTCCCTCTGGTGTTGCTACAGCCTAGACACTTCCCAACGAAGAACCTATGATACACAGACCAAGGTGGAGGCACTGCACAATACCGATTACCAGGTAAAAGATTAATTCGCAGACAGGACACGCAAACTAATACATACACCCCAGCTGGAAAATGGAGTGTTGCATATATATATATATATATATATATATACACAATTAAATTATATATATATATATATATATATATATATATATATATATATATATATATATTATTTAATTGTATCCACTCTAAGAGAAGGGCAATGTAAGAACAGAGACAGATATAACACAAAATCAAACACAGCTAGAATTATCTAAATTGACAGCAGATTTCTGTCTCTCTCTCCCCAGGGAACTCTGTGCGACTGAGGAGCCGGAGTGCCCGGGAAAATGGCGACTGAGGAGCCGGAATGCCTGGGAAAACAGGGGGGCGTATCCTAACCCCTGTCCTCCTCTGTAAAATGGCCACCTTAGAAATCTGCTAACAGAGTGATACAACCAGGTGAGGGCTGCAATCAGTGAGACAGCCCCTCACCAATGATCTGCCCCTGCTACCTTAGTGTCCACCGCTAATGTAATTTTAAGTTCATCTCATGATGAGCGAGTAGCAGAGCAAGTTAAGACCCCAGGTATCGCCATCATCTCCTTTGACAGGAAGACCGGCTGCTGCAGCCGCGGAGGCCTGCAACATTGCCCTGGCAACGGCTGGGTCCTAGATCACCATTCCGTTGCTAGGTGACTCTTTTCCCGGGACCCGGTAATCGTGAGGGGGTGCAGCATTAAAGCGCTGTGAGCACTCTCCCTAACTGCCCACACATTCAGCTAGTGGCATTTACCACTTAAAAAAACACACCTAAACTAAGTAATGAAATAATAAAATAATAAAGGCTAAACTAAAAATGTGTCCTACACTGTAGGCACTGTTAAAAAAAACTTATTATAATAGCTGGAGGGGGCATAGAGGGGAGGGGAGCAGACTAGACAGACTTTTAGTGCCACCACACAGCGCCCTCTAAACCTCACGGTGAACAGTGTCCCCTAATTGTACGTGCAAGTGAAACATTCTTATGCTTACGACATAAAGAAAAAAGCATTCTCTCCTAAAATAAAGAATGAGCACAATGCTACATCTAAAGCAGAGAGACGAGTGTGTGGTCCTCTGCAAAAAGCAGCATCCTGCACCAGGTGCTAGGTTGGATAAATTAACTTAATTGACCCAATTTGCCCTGGGTCATGCTGCTGGTTCCACATCAGGGGTAACCCACAATGCGGGTCTTCCATAGTTTGGTGCTGCTTGCTTTTGCAAGGGAAATGCATGCTTGTTGTCCCGCTGCTTTAGCAGTAACCAGCCCAGGCTACAGCACTTGTGCTGGTTACTTATTTGGATTAGCTCATTTTTGTATTTAATGTTTTTTAAAACACTAAAGATAGAGCAGTAGTCATCATCAAGCTGACTACTGTATCTTTACTCCAGGCACATTAAAATATGTTCAGAATGTATCATATGTAATGCTGCAATTTTGCAGCCATATATTCAGGTCATAAATATGCAGCCTACTCTAAATCAGGCCCCAAATATCTAAATTATCGCTGCACTAGCACAAAATTAGATTTAAAAAATATATCGATGGGCAATTTATATCTTTGTCACTAAAATGCCCCTCGAATTGAATTGAGGCCACTAATCCATACTTGCCAACTCTCCCAGAATGCCCGAGAGACTCCCGACATTCGGTAGGTCTCCAGGGAGAGCAGGCAAATATCCCGCAAACCGCATCATGCTGTAAAATGGCGTGATTCGCATCATTTTGGCCCTGCCCCCGCAACAAAAATGGCATTTTGTCACGGGGTGGGGGGAGGAAATGATGCGATTCCCCCACCCCCCGCCGCTCCCACCCTCCAACCACGCCCCCCCTGCCTGGGATCTAAAGAAGTTTAAAAAGGTCTGCAAGTATGCACTAATCTCTGTAATGTCTGGAACTATCATAGGCTCTCAAGGCTGTATTGTGTTTGAGTAGGCTATATCATTTTGACTTATCAATATTTCATAAATATTACTAGCAGCCTAAAACATCATAAATATTTTTCACCATAAATATGTACACTGTGGAGTGTTTTCTATGTGTTTCCAGGGGAACGATGGCTATATCTTTTTTATTTATGTGGGATGATCACGTTTTAAGCATAGTATGTACACTGTGGAGTGTTTTCTGTGTGTTTCCAATGGGAAGATGGCTATATCTTTTTTATTTATGTGGGATGATCACGTTTTAAGCATAGATATGTACACTGTGGAGTGTTTTCTATTAAAATGCTTAATGGCTGATACCTTTCCTTACATTATTCTCTTATCGTTTTAACCATAACCATAATAAAGACACGACAACTTAAATGTGAGGAAAGTAACACGGGATTTATTGCAGGTATGGTGGTGGAGAAAGGAGCAGACCGAGTCGACATCCGCCAGGCCAACCAGGATGCCCCAAGCCTTCCAGGGGGCATCCGCAAACGGGGGACAACCACACACCCCAAGGCGCACATATCTACCTAAACGGGGCTACCGCCCCGGGCACTACAGAACCCTCCCCTTTTCTAGGCTAACGGAAGCAACCACAAGTCAACCCGGTCGGGAAGTACTTGGACCGAGACTAATAGCCTATTCCATTTGAAAACAGGTGGGTTAAGCGTGCCCGATACCATCATGTGCCCTTACCACTGGCCGTCGACTGTACTGCGATTTCCGGCCACTGTTATTCCACGATAACCACCACCGCCAACTGTACCGGTCCCGGATCACCGCAGATGACCATCTTTGTTGATGCATAGGGAGGGAGGGTGGGTAACGTCCAGCAGTGTAAGAGATGGATTCTTCTCCGCCTATCCCATATATAACCTCCGTAACTCCTCCCCATGACTCATCCGGACGTCCTGATCAGACCAGCCCCTTTAACCCCAGAGTCCAATACAGTTCAACACAGCCTTAGCTTTTATTATCCCTCGGGCTTATATCCAGCCCTCTGTTCTTATAAAATGCTTAATGGCTGATACCTTTCCTTACATTATTCTCTTATCGTTTTAACCATAACCATAATAAAGACACGACAACTTAAATGTGAGGAAAGTAACACGGGATTTATTGCAGGTATGGTGGTGGAGAAAGGAGCAGACCGAGTCGACATCCGCCAGGCCAACCAGGATGCCCCAAGCCTTCCAGGGGGCATCCGCAAACGGGGGACAACCACACACCCCAAGGCGCACATATCTACCTAAACGGGGCTACCGCCCCGGGCACTACAGAACCCTCCCCTTTTCTAGGCTAACGGAAGCAACCACAAGTCAACCCGGTCGGGAAGTACTTGGACCGAGACTAATAGCCTATTCCATTTGAAAACAGGTGGGTTAAGCGTGCCCGATACCATCATGTGCCCTTACCACTGGCCGTCGACTGTACTGCGATTTCCGGCCACGCCCGGGTCCTCCAGACCCGCGGCCCGCCACCACACCTAAAGAATTCCCGCTAAGCCTCTATAAATATCCTCAATAAACAAACGCATGCCTTCCTCATTCAGATGAACACCATCAGACCGATATAGCCCAGGACTCTGGAAACGTATAAGAGGATGTTGTATACGGACTCCACCAATCGAGCGAATAAATCGAGCAATCACCGAGTTCACTTTTTTCCGTACCTCGTCAGCCACTCTGCCTTCCTTAAAATATCTCCAAGACAACCTAGGCACTATATCCGACCAGCATATTAACAGGTCAGGCCAGGAGGCACGGACCCAAGCCAACTCCGACTGAATTACGAACTCCAAATCTACGGTCCTACCTATACCCAGGTCATTTCCTCCCAGATGAATAACCAACACATGAGGCACACCCCTTTTAGCAATCTCATTTACTAACAACCTACGAAAACCCGTCCATCTTAAACCCCTCTGACCAATCCACTGAACCACAACCGACCCCGGAATAGCTGAAGTGTCACCTATAGCCCTATGCAAAGCAGCCCAATGCACAAACGAATGTCCCAAAACCCATACCAGCCGCGGGGTCCTGTGCTCTGTAAAGAAGGCAGTGAAAAACAATATATATGTTAACAACAAATACCAGCAAAACTTTTGAGCGGCTGGAAATTGAAAAATAAGAAGAAGAAAAGCAAAGACCAGCATGGCCCCAGGATTCTAACCTGCACACCCATAACAGGCAACTCAGCAGACCACCACACAAGAGGTACACATTCACACCAGTAGCAAAAGGAAACAAAGAGGGGAGCTGAAACACAAGCGAGGGTAAAACCATTAAAACCTCATGGAGCCAACAAGCCAATCATGGCCCCACTTTAGAGGGAAAAAACGGACAAAACCCTCGCGCCCTGCTTAAAAAGCATGAGCAGCCGCAGCCCTGTGAATCCGCCCGCAGCTTCAGATCAGGAGAGCAAAAATTTGGGAAAGAAGAGAGGGTCGCACATAACGTTTGTAGACATTACTTTTCCACCTGCCCAGTTCCTTCAAGGCAGGCTCTGATGCCCCTGCAACCGCAGCAGATGTAGCTGCACCAATACGGAAAGAATGTGTGCCAAACTGCTTACAATCCACACCCACAGCCGTCAATGTGCGTTTAAAAACCACTGAAAATTGGTACCTGGTGAGAGGTGAACCATCAACATGCACCAACCAAGGTAATGCACCACTCGGTCTAAGGGAGGCAAATTGGCTGATTAACACAATAGGGCATACCGAACAACCAACCCTTGGGACCAATGTAACCCAGCGCCCTCTCCCTAACTGGTCAGATTTAGACTTCCTCACCTTACAACAAACAGAGCTGCTAGATATTATTACGTGCTGGCCTAGCATACCTGACAAGGGGAAAGTCCGAGAGGAAGCAACTAGCTCGCTCACCCGCAAAGCGCCAAAGTATAACATAACAAAAGCAGCGCGAAACAAAGCAACCTCGTAGCTATCCCTAGCAATTGTCGAGATTGCGGCCACCATATTCCCTAGCAACGAGTCACTGATAGGCCTTCTTTGATCCGAATGAACCGGTCTTTCTCTCGCCCAACCCCTCAGGGCCTTTGAAATCAAAAAACTTTTTGTCAAGTCTCTCTCTCCTTTCATCCTAGCAAAGAATGATATCCCTGCCAATGCGGCCACCATGGAGGCCTTAGACTTGCCTGCCTGATACCCTGCCCAGACAAACGCCAGCATCCGCTTATCCCCACCTTCCTTACCGCCAAGGCCTTGGCTGTGGAAAGTGCACCATTCCGTCCATGCAGCCCGATATTTTCTCCTCGTCGAGGGAGCCAGGGAGGCTTCGGCCAGCCCTTCTATGCTGGCTTGACAATCTGCCATACGTAAGAGGGACAGGGCACACCCGTTAGGGATGCCCCAGGAGCCAAGACCCTAAATCTCTCCATCTGACCCCTAGATAACGCATCCGCCAACTCATTCTCGACTCCCGGCACATGTCGAGCTTGAAAGGATATATCGCAGGCCAGACAGCGCCAGACTAACCTACGCAGAAGTGTAATTACTGGGGGGGACTTGGACCTTTGTCCATTTATTGCCTGCACAACCCCGAGGTTGTCACACCAAAAAACTACTTGTTTTCCAGTTAACCTGCTTGACCATAGCTCCAGTGCCACGATCACGGGGAAAATCTCGAGTAGCGTCATGTTAGCTGTCCAGCCGGACGCCACCCACTCCTCGGGCCATGAAGCAGTACACCACTCGCCGGCAAAGTATGCCCCAAACCCTACCGACCCAGCTGCATCTGCAAATAGCTCCAGCTCCGGACTGGACACCGGAGGACCGGGCCATACCCGTACTCCGTTGAAATCCTGTAAGAACAGGTCCCACACTGCCAAATCCTCCCGGATTTCCTCCGAGAGTGAGATTCGACAATGCGGTCGCCTGTTCCCCGCCGTTGCCCTCTCCAGCTTCCTACAAAATACCCTGCCCATGGGTATCACCCGGCAAGCAAAATTGAAACGTCCCAATAACTCCTGCGCTTGTCTCAACGACACTCCCCCTTGGCCTATCACTTCGCCTATAGCTCCCCTTAGCTTACTCACTTTATCGTTTGGCAAGCAGCAGATACCCCGGACAGTATCTATCTCAATACCCAGGTATGATAACTTGGTGGTGGGGCCTTCAGTTTTTTCCCCAGCCACTGGTACCCCCAGGGAATGGAAAAGAGCCTTCACCGCAAACAACATGTCTCTACAAGTCTCATCCTCCCCGGGCCCTACCACCAAGAAGTCGTCCAAGTAGTGGGCGACTCCGTGGTGGCCTGTGCCCGCGCAGATACACCAGTGCAAGAACGAACTGAAGCATTCGAAGAATGCACAGGACACCGCGCACCCCATGGGAAGGCACCTATCTACATAATAGCCCTCCTCTAGCTTAAAACCCATAAAGGGGAAGGAATCCGGATGAAGCGGCAGCAGACGAAAAGCCGACTCCACGTCAACTTTCCCCATCAATGCCCCTTCCCCGAATCCCCGAACCATGTCCAGAGCCGATTCAAAGGACTGGTACGTGACACTACAGTACTCATCTGGGATCGCATCGTTCACCGACGCCCCATGTGGAAATGAGAGATGCTGAATGAGTCGAAATTTCCCTGCCACCTTTTTAGGAACCACCCCTACCGGGGACACCACCAATTCCCGATATGGGGGGTCCCGAAAAGGTCCACTCATGCGCCCCAGCCTCACCTCCTTCTGAACTTTCTCCAATAGAACCCCTGGGTGCAAACTAGCCGATTTCAAATTTCCCCCTTTTCCCGACTGAACCGCTCCCTCGATAGGAACTCGAAACCCCTCTCTAAAACCTTCCCTCAAAAACTCTGCCTCCATCCTATGAGGATAGCGGCTAAGCCACCTGCCCAGGCTCACCAAATTAATCGGCGACCCTGCCTTCCCCAACGCCAGTGCTGGGCTGACCACCTGAGCCACCTCTTCTATCCTGCTTGTCACATGCCTTTGCTGAATGCCCTCCCCCACACTTAATACATGCATGGGTGAATCTGCACCCTTGTCCGTGAGGGCAGCTTGATCGGTTGAACAGGAAACAGCGGCCCTTGCTGAGAAAGGGCGCGTTACCCTTCACCCGCCCTGTCTGTCTCCGCCACGTGACGCTTGTGGCGGCGGCCCCCCACCCTTCCTGGGACACCTTCAACCAAGTCTCAACATCTTTGTAACCTAACATCAGGCTGGCGTGTCCCTTATATTTTTCCCTGAAAACCTCATCGTAGGCCAGCCAAACCCCGGGACGGGAGGACACGTACATCTCGTGTATCATATGCAGATATTTTAGCATATCCATCCATTCGCTAGGGCGAGACTCCAGATAACAGGCCGCAAAGAGGTAAGCGCCCGACAGCCAGTTCTTGTAGGTCTTGTAACTGGCTTCCCCGGCCCCTCCCCTGGCCATGGCCTCTGTGACCAATTTCTTGCCCTGCTTGGAAACTTCAAACATATCAACGAAACGCCCCCTGTGAATTCTACTGCGTATTGTCTTCCTGACACCTTGAAATATACCTGTGCTTGCGCAGCGCATAGTGTCATCACCCGTGAGCCTGGAGCCCCTGAAATGTCTGTGTCTATCCGCAGAGCGCTCTGACTGTCTGGTAACAAAATGCTTCCGCAAGCGCTTCACTAACCGCTGCGGACTACCTTGTGAATCCGAAGAAGACATGCTAGAGCTACAGCTATAGCTACCAGACCCCCCAGATTGCTCGTCATACATATCAAAGACATTCATCTCACCTTGCTCCGCGGACCCTCCTTCCAAGCCCGTCCACTGACCTTCCATCTCCGCCTCAGCCGAGGCCTGCCGCTCTCGAGTCACGGACCTATCCCTTCGACCACCACTGAAAGCGACGCCATTTGCTGGGAGAGATACGTTACTACATGACGCCAGAGACACAGCACCAATCAACAAAGAGCGCCTTCCTTGACTACCCGGCCTGTGATTCTCCTGCACCACCCGTCTAGGCCGCTCCCCCTGTCCTTCCGGGGCAACACTGCTGGGACCTGATCCACTCCTAGATCTACCCCTGCGGGACCTGGAAACCACCTGTCTGCTGCACCCTGCTGCCTGGTCTGACTGCTGACTACTCTGGGATAGGGCTCTATTCTCTCTGGCCCGGCTATGCCCATGTAAAACATCCTGTACCTGCCCCTGGTGACTACCCCTTGGAGATGAAGAAGGAGGAAGACCCCTGTCTATCCCCCGCAGGACATTCCGCTCATCCCTGCCCTCCCCTAGAACAGGACTACCCCTACCATGTAAGCTACCATGTACACTGAGTGCCCGTGACAGGGATTGGGACTGACAATTACAGGCACCCTGGGGCTACTCCCCCTATTAAAAGTGGAACTGCTGGGCCTGCTAACACTCGTGGGGGGGGGACACCACCCCCCTGTACTGACCGTGAGCCAGCGCTATCCTCATGCTGGCCCACAGACCTATGGTGCTGCCTACCAGCGGGGGGGTGCACTGCCCCCTCCGCCGCTGAATGCTGGCCACTTGTCCTCCCCCTAGCTGGAGCTAGACGAGCGGCTCCTCCGCTCGTGGAGTTGCCATGGCGACGGACCCGGGACCGGAAGTGACGTCCGACGTCACTTCCTGTCGGGCGGCGGCCATGGAGGGCTGAATCATACCCCTCCGCCGCATCTCGTGAAGGGGGGAAGGCCCGGCGACTGCTAGCTCTCACATGAGAGCGGGATGCCTGGCCAGCTAACGGTAAGGCACCGGGCGGGGGGGGGAGCGGGAGTTAGCGGGGGAGCGTGGATCCATATTGCTGGGTTAAAATGAGCACCAAAACACAACAAAGGAGGGAGGGGGTGAGGGGAGAGCGTGAGCGGGGAAGAGGAGAGATAGGTGGAAGGGGATGTAGCGGGAGATCATACAGGGATAAACAACGCTAAATAAAAGTACAATACAATCAAGGTGAAAAAGAAAATAAATAAAGAGCACAGACAAAGGAAAGGAGACACAAGCAGCTATACACAAGTTTTGAGAAATAAGGACAGCGTACTAAGAGATATACTTATCTGTGTCAAGAAGCCTCTAACGTCCAGCAGGGTAACGTCCAGCAGTGTAAGAGATGGATTCTTCTCCGCCTATCCCATATATAACCTCCGTTACTCCTCCCCATGACTCATCCGGAAAGTCCTGATCAGACCAGCCCCTTTAACCCCAGAGTCCAATACAGTTCAACACAGCCTTAGCTTTTATTATCCCTCGGGCTTATATCCAGCCCTCTGTTCTTATTGTTTCCAGTGGGAAGATAGCTATATCTTTTTTATTTATGTGGGATGATCACATTTTAAGCATAGATATGAACACCTGGGAGTGTTTTCTATGTATTTCCAGGGGGGAAGATAGCTATATCTTTTTTATTTATGTGGGATGATCACGTTTTAAGCAAAGATATGTACACTGTGGAGTGTTTTCTGTGTGTTTCCAATGGGAAGATGGCTATATATTTTTTATTTATGTGGGATGATCACGTTTTAAGCATAGACATGTACACTGTGGAGTGTTTACTGTGTGTTTCCAATGGGAAGATAGCTACTATATCTTTTTTATCTATGTGGGATGATCACGTTTTAAGCATAGATATTGTTAAATATGATTTTTTGTTAAGGCCTCATAAAGCCTTTGTTCAGCCATTTTATTGTAACTTGCATAGAAATATTATTTGCTAAAAAAGATTATTCATTTTTCTGCTGATGTGAGCCTATGCCCTTGAAGTTAAGCTGACATAGAGAACACCAAAATAAATGTATCAAGATATGAAACAATGAGCATTTTCATATCCAGCTGGTAGAATGGGAGCTGTGCCCTTGATGTTGCACATAGCATACCCCCAGCTCCCCTTGTGATAAAAACAATAGGCTCATCTTTCCTTAGAAGGGGGAGAAAAATAAACACCTCAAGAATACGTGAGAAAGTTAATCAGTAGTGCTTCTCATAAACTAATGGTATAAACTATTGTATGCATATGACGTAGGATTTATTTATTCAATAGGCTATGAAAACTTGTATCTTTGTATCAATAAACTAGAGAATATTCCTTGTATACAGAACTCTGTCTGTGTCAATTCTCTCCAGCTGATTGAAGCGCTTCCAGATATACTTGTCACGGGCACTAGGAGTTTTGCCCAGGATTTCACCAGATGACTGGGCTTACCAGAGTAGTGAAGCTCACACAACGGTCCTCTGGTAGCGGGGTGACTAGCGTAACAAATATCACAGCAGATGGAGAGAGAATGCCAATAAATAATAGTAAAGTCAGTGACTTGCAGCAATCTTTGGTCAATGAATCAGCGACTAGCTGATATAGTGGAAAGGCAGATTTGAACACGGAGATCAGGATGGACATGAGTAGATGCAGGGAGGTAGCAGGGAAGTCAGTGGTCTGCGTACAGCAAGTTGTACCACTGCTTATGGTGAGAAGACTTGTCCAGGTGCAGGTAGGTAGCGGGGAAGTCAGTGGTCTGCGTATAGCAAGTTGTACCACTGCTTATGGTGAGAAGACTTGTCCAGGTGCAGGTAGGTAGCTGGGAAGTCAGTGGTCTGCGTATAGCAAGTTGTACCACTGCTTAATAGGTGAGGATGTGTACAAGTGTTGATGAGTGGAAGCATACAAAGATAATAGGATGCAGACACTGAGAGCACAGAGGAACTTGATCCCAATAGGTATGCAGCGTATCCAACAAAGTCTATATAACGGTATGTGTGGCGCTGCTTGGTAGAGACTTGCTCAGCACAGATATGCAGGCCAATAATGGAAAGTCAATGACAGTTATGCATATAACGACTGAGTAGTACAGTTAACTCCAAACAGGTATGCAGCGTAACAATAACAGTCTATAGCGGGTATGGATACTGCTGCTGTGTGTGGAAACTTGTCCTAGCGGATATGCAGAGTAAACGTAGAAAGTCAATAACAGATAGGCATACCGCTATTCAGTAGAACAGTCTGTCCACAGGGAGATGCAGGAACTGCAGAGACGCTGGATGGCAGAGACGAGTGTAGGAACCACAGGTGAGTAGATCCGGTAATCAGAGTCCAGCTGAGGACACAGGCAGGAAACAGGAGACTGTAGCAGGTATGGAAACCAGCGATGAGTAGCACAGGGAATCCACAGGAACTGAAGACACTAGTAGTACACAGGAAATAGTAGCGGGTATGGAAACCAGCAATGAGTAGATCAGGAATCAGCAGGGAACTGAAGACACTAGTAGAACACAGGGAACACCTTCAGAGACTCACAGGGAATGAGACTCCAAGATCAGGCAATGAGGTAATGCACAGAGGTGCCTTAAATAGGGAGTTGCCTGATCAACCAATTTGGATTAAAAGCAACAGACACAAGAGTTCTTGGGTGCTGCGCATGCGCAGTCCATCAGGATGGCGTACGGCCACGGTTCAGGATAGGTGCCGGCAGGAAGGCTAGGGAGCCACGCACCAGCGCAGAGGCACTCATGGTCCGGTGAGTGACAATACTTGACACCACAGGCAGACTTGGGTCAGAATTTTAGATCTTACAACTTGGAGGTCGCCACAGAGATTCGCTGTCCAGCAGGCTACAAGACAGCCATGGAGGTTTCCCAGCACATTGAACCCCAACATCCGCGGTCAGTAGATTTCTACTCGTTGGTCTTCCTAGTCTGGGTCACCTCATGTCTGTCTCAGGCACCTGACACGAGAATTTGTGAGTCTCAAGTATAATCTGATTAATATAATACAGTACTAACCCAATTTGTTTACTGTAATTGTATTATTGATTAAATTTTTAAAAGATGATTGAATTTTGAGTGCTTGTGTTTGTACCTATTGTATGATGTATAAAGGATAAAAAGTCACATAAGACATTGATCAAAGAAGCATGTAATGGAATAGAGGGATTTAGAGAGTTACTGTTTTGAACATTGAGTGAACATTTTACACACCATCCCCAGAGATATATCAAAGAAGGGAAATTCTGTAATCTGCCCAAATTGTGTAAGAGAGATTTCCAAAAGACCTTCGTCCCAGATACTGTCAAAGAAGCTATTTAGCACGGACATCCAGTACAAGGAGTCCACAGAACGGGACGTCCACTGCAAGGACAACCCACAGAAACGAGATAAGAGTCCCGATTTGGACTCAACAGAATACTGTCAATATGGGTAATATAGATAGTAAACAGATGACAGCAGCTCCCTCATAGATATGATGCACAAAGACTTTAGGAAATGGGGGAGTAGAAGGTCTGTAGGGAATTTTTCAAGAAAGCTGGGATAGCCAAAGAAGGAATTGATATGTGTGGATGGAGAAACAAAGGTGTTGTGGGAATGTGACAAGAACAAAGGGGTATTGAGCCCAAACCCCAAGAGGTAGTTTGAGATGGCAAAGGAAAGTTAAGAGAACTGGAAAGTCGCAAAATATGTAGATAGGCTAAATGTATCACAAGCTAAATGAAAAAATGAATAAAGTAGGTTGTGTACAAAAAAATGTATGCTTGATGCTGCGCAGCTGAAGAGTGAGATGTGCCCCTCCCTTTATCTGTGTAAAAGATTTCAATGTGTTGAGATAAGAAGGACTCTGTTTTTTTTATCTGACAATGTATGTAACATTGATAAAAAGGTTCTTCAAGAATACTTCAATATTTCAAGAGGAAAAAATATGTCCAGAGTGCTGATTGATAGTAGCATGTTGAAGCTAATTTGTATTTAGTCTAATGCTGGGACTTGTAGTTCCACAGCATTAGGCTGGAAGATAACAGTTAACTTTTCTTTTCTCTGTATGTGAGTTTTATCTCCGACTTACTGCGTGTGAGGGAGATCCGTGTTTGTCTGTCTTGACCGTTTTACAAGAGACATGTTTCAAGGTTGAAAATGTAATGCTTTTGAAGAGATGCAAAAGAAGTTTTAAAATCTTTGGTCCGTCACAAGACTGTAAATAATGTACATTATCACTATTATTACTAGTGTCAGAACAAAGCTGGCTGGGGTCCAACAAGCCGTTTCTGTATTTGAACAAAGTAATTTTGTTTCTGAAGTTGAGAAAAATAGCTTTCTCTTTAATGAAATTGAGAATTGTGGGAGTGAGCTTTTACATGAAGATATATTACAAGCTGTTTTTATCTGTGTTAAAATGGCGCTGATGAATGTTCACAGAAATCAGGAGGGTTTGTTATGCCCATAAGAAATGTTACGAGATAAAATTTTGTCTGTGAGCGAGAATTGTGAATATATATTTTTACTTTCAACCTGGAAATCACAGAATCTAGAAATATGTGTGAATATTTGGTCACGGGAGATTTTGTTGAGAAAATGTTGAGTGATTTACAGACACAATGTGAGGTGTCTAACGGGAGTAATCTAAGTCAATAAGAGAAGCAACGTTGCTTTCAAATGGCTGAATACTTGGAACCAAGATTCCAGATTGAATGTTTGTAAATCCGGAAAGCAAATTAGTGTCATTCAAGAGGGCGGTACTAAGAGATGATGAGAAAGGAGTGGCTTTGAACAATCGCCCAGGTCTCGTCACTTTGACATTCCCTGTTTGTGAGATTAGGGACTGCCCCTTTGAGGAATCAAGGCATGGAATGCATAGCATCACAGTTAAGCTTTTAGCAGCTGTTCACTGGTTACCTGATAACAGTAAACACGCATGTTACAGTTACAGTAATTCCTAGTGAATAAATGTTAATCTCTATGCAAAAGTTTTTTTTTTTATTCACAGGTCTCCAGTTGCAAAGACCCATTAGGCAATCCAGATTGCATTGATCCAACTTTCAATGAATAGAAGTTTGCAATATGTTTTGGTCTACAGCCACAACAAACATGAAGGATTTAATGAAGGATTTAAATAACGTAGACTCTGCTGAGTAATGATTACCTTGTTTTGGAAAGAGATAATAGAGTTTATGGGCTATTCGCATAGCAAATGCATGATCTAGGTGGTTTTTCTGTATGTGCAGAAAGCAAAAGGTTTTTATTTGTATCCTCATTACAGTTTTGAGTCAATCAGTGTTGTAAAGACATTTACTGCCCTTATTTACTGTGCTATAATCGTCATATACTGTACAAAATTCTTAGTATCGTGGGTATGGTAATGCATTGATGGGAATTCAATATTTTTACAGAAATGAAAAAGATTTAAGACTTTAAGAGCTATTGTATGTGCTCCTGCATTAGCATTTCTGGATAATAGCAAGCCATTTATACTCTCCTCTGAGCAGAACCAAATGTTTAACCAATTTTAAGCTTAAGTAACTTTAACGCCAGCACTGGCTTTGCCAGATTATGACAAGCCTTTACGTTATTTTGTTATGAAGTCAGTGTACATGTACAAGGGGTACTAACACAAATACATGGTCGCAAGCTAAGGTCACTTGCATACTACTCTGCACAATTAGACCCAGTACTACCAGCAGCACCCGCCTCCATAAAAGCAAAAAGCTGCAGCTGCTTTAGTGCTTGAAAAGAGTATAGATATTGTGCTAGGACACCCAGTTACCTTAACGGCACTGCATGCTGTGACAGAAACCAAGCACAAACAAAACATTTGTTACCGGCCAGATTTACTAAATAAGAAGATATACAGCACAATGGACATTCCCTTCTATTGTGAAATGAGTGACATATAACACTTGCCGAGCACACTGTGTATTTTCTTCTTCCCTTTCCTTTTTTATCGTTCCTTAAGAAATCCAGAATTAGAAGACAAAAAAAAGGCAGCACAAGTCGCCCCAGTGCCTCTCATGTTCACAGATATATGTTAAGTTCTTCAGACAAGTGAAATCTGAGTAAAATGTATTTTACAAGTTATTTCAAAGGTCCAAGGGACACCAGAGAGGGGAGTTCATTGATATTAGGGATGTGCACCGGTCACTTTTGGTGTTTTGGGTTCTGATTGCCTTAAGGTTTTGGGTTCTAATGGGTTTTGCCAAAACACCCCCCTCAAGGTTTTGGGTTTTGGGTTTTGGGTCCTGATTTTTTTTTTTTAAAAGCATAAAAACGACTAAAATCCTGTTTTTTGTTTGTTTTCACTCCTACGCTACTATTAACCTCAATAACATTCATTTCCACTCATTTCCAGTCTATTCTCAACACCTCACACCTCACAATATTGTTTTTAGGCCAAAAGGTTGCACCGAGGTAGCTGGATGACTAAGTTAAGCGACACAAGTGGGCGGAACAAACACGTGGCCCATCTAGGAGTGGCACTGCAGTGGCAGATAGGATGGCAGTTTGAAAAGCTATGCCCCAAAGAGCACATAATGCCAAAAAAAGAGGTGCAGGATGGAATTGTCCTTGGGCCCTCCCACCCACCCTTATGTTGGTGAAATAGGACATGCGCACTTTAACAAACCAATCATTTCAGCGACATGGCCTACAAAACTCTGGCAGAAATGATTGGTTTGTTTGGACCCCCACAAAACGAGCTGGCAAAGAAAAAAAAAAGGTGCAAGATGGAATTGTCCTTGGGCCCTCCCACCCATTCTTATGTTGCGTAAAAAGGACATGCACACTTTAATAAACCAATCATTTCAGCGACAGGGCCTACCAAACTACTGTGGCTGAAATGATTGGTTTGTTTGGGCTCCCACACAAAAAAAGCTATTCATCTCTCCCTGTACAAAGTAAACTGGCTCTACTGAGGCAAGATGTCGTCCTCATCCTCATCCTCTGATTCCTCGCCCCCTTCAGTGTGTACTTCCTCATCCTCACACATTATCAATTCGTCCCCGCTGGACTCCACAATCACAGGTCCCTCTGTAGTCTCTGGAGGCCATTGCTGGTCTTCATTGAATAATTGATAATTCATTTTGATGAACATCATCTTCTCAACATTTTGCGGAAGCAACCTCCTTCGCCGCTCACTGACCAGGTTCCCCGCTGCACTAAAAACTCTTTTCGGAGTACACACTGGAGGGGGGACAACTAAGGTAAAATAGAGCCAGTTTGTACAGGGGCTTCCAAACTGCCTTTTTATTCCTGCCAGTACAAGTAAGGACTGTCTGACATGTCTACTTGGATGCTGTCAGCAAAGTAATCCTCCACCATTTTTTCTATTGTGACAGAATCCAATGCAGCGACAGTAGACATGTCAGCAATCATTGGCAGGTCCTTCAGTCCAGACCAGATGTTCTCTGCATCCCCGCCAGCGGGTCATTTAGGAAATCTCAGCTGTTTCATCGCAGCCACAGGTGTGGAAGAAAATGAAGGAGGAGCTGTTGGCATGTCACGGTCCTCTTCAGAGGACAATCTCCTGATCAGCAGGTCTTTGCACCGCTCTAGACTTGTGTCCACTGGAAACAGAGACACAACATACGCTTTAAACCGAGGATCCAGCACGGTGGCCAGAATGTATTCCTCTGACTTTAAAAGACTGACCACCCTCGGATCCTGGCAAAGCGTACGAAGGGCTTCATCCACAAGAGCTACATGCTTTGTGGAATCGCAATGCTTTACCAGCTCCTCCCTCACTTTCTCCAGCTGCTTCTGCAACAGCCTGATCAGGGGAATGACCTGACTCAAGCTGGCAGTGTCGGAACTGACTTCTCGTGTGGCAAGTTCAAACGGCTGGAGAACCTTGCACAACACGGAAATCAGTCTCCACTGCGCTTGACTCAGGCGCATCCCTACTCCTTTGCCTATGTCGTAGGTGGCTGTGTAGGCTTGAATGGCCTTTTGCTGCTCCTCCATCCTCTGCAGCATATAGAGGGTGGAGTTCCAGTGCGTCACAACCTCTTGTTTGAGGTGATGGCAGGGCAGGTTCAGGCTTTTTTGATGGTGCTCCAGTCTTTGGTAGGCAGTGGCAGAATGGCAAAAGTGTCCCGCAATTTTGCGGGCCACCGCAAGAATATCCTGCATACCCCTGTCACTTTTCAGATAATGCTGCACCACCAAATTTATTGTGTGGGCAAAACATGGCACGTGCTGGAAATTGCCCATATGTAATGCCCGCACAATGTTACTGGCATTGTCCGACACCACAAATCCCCAGGAGAGTGTAAGTGAGGTAAGCCACTGCGAGATGATTTCCCACAGTTTCTCTAAGAGGTTGTCGGCGTTGTGCCTCTTACTGAAACCGGTGATACACAACATTGCCTGCCTTGGAACGAGCAGGCGTTTCGGAGATGCTGCTACTGATGCTGCTGTTGCTGCGGAAGGCGATGCATCTACCCAGTGGGCTGTCACAGTCATATAGTCCTTAGTTTGCCCTGAACCACTTGTCCACATGTCCATGGTTAAGTGGACAGTGGGTACAACCGCATTTTTCAGAGCACCGAGGACACTTTTTCGTACTTCACTGTACATCACGGGTATCGCCTGCCTAGTGAAGTGGAATCTAGGGGATTTGGTACCGGGGACACAATACCTCCATTAACCTTCTAAATCCCACTCCACTGATGGCGGACACCGGACGCACGTCTAACACCAACATAGCTGTCAAGGCTGCAGTTATCCGCTTTGCTATAGGATGACTGCTGTCGTAGTTCGTGCTCATGGCAAACGACTGTTGTACAGTCAATTTCTTAGTGAAAGACGTAGCGGTCTTACGACTTCCCCTCTGGGAAGATGACCGACTCCCAGCAGGAACAGCAGCAGCGGCAGTAGTAGGCTAACCGCTGCAGGATCCTCCGGAAGAATCCCGGATTGAAGAGGACTCAGTCATGCCGGTGACATGGCCTGCAGGACTATCTCCCATTGTTTTCGAGGAGGAAATTGACGAGGAGGGTGTTGCTGGTGTGGATACAACGGCACCAAGGAATTTAGGTGTCCCTGGACTGCTGATGGTCCTAGCCACAGTTCCTGAACTAAACACAGATTTATGAAGGTTCTTCAGGTGACGTATAAGGGAGGATGTCCCTAGGTGGCCAAGATCCTTACCCCTGCTTATTGCAGCTTTACATAAGGTACATATTGCAATACATTTGTTGTCCGGATTTGGATAGAAATAATTCCAGACCGAAAAGGTGGATTTATTAGTCTTCTGGCCAGGCATGACGATGGGCTTTTTCATCCCATGGACAACAACTGTTTCCCCCTTGGTGCCTCATTTAAGAAAACCACATCAGCATCCTCCTCGTCAAGTTCCTCCTCAGCGCCAGCTCCATCAATATCCTCCTCCTGGTGTACAACATTGACACCTTCATTAGCCAAATCTGTAACTGCACTGTGGGTGATCCTTCCAGCATATGCAGAGGGCATGCTGCAAATGGTGGAAGGAGCCACCTCTTCCCGTACAGTGATGGGAAGGTCATGCTTCGCAACCACCAACACCCTTGGACTCGCCTTGGAGATTTGTGATGCCATGTCTTTAGAAGGCAGAGTTGTTTGCTGTGTTGTTGATGACAGCTTAACTCTCTTATATTTTCTAGAGGGGGGGGAGGAGGAGGGCTTAGATCTTTGGGTGAAGCTGAACCACTAGTCATGAACACGGGCCAGGGCCTAAGCCGTTCCTTGCCACTCCGTGTCGTAAATGGCATATTGGCAAGTTTACGTTTCTCCTCAGATGATTTTATTTCCTTTTTTTTCCTAATTTTAGTGAACTTTGGGTTTTTGGATTTTACATGCCCTCTACTATGACATTGGGCATCGGCCTTGGCAGACGACGTTGATGGCATTTTATCATCTATGTCATGACTAGTGACAGCAGCTTCAGCATTAGGAGAAAGTGGTTCTTGATCTTTCCCTAATTTATCCTCCAAATTTTTGTACTCCATTATATGCAGCACAAGAGAGCATACCCCTAAACCACACCCACCCAGAAAAGGCTTTAAAAATTATATGCGGCACAGGACAGTACCATTGGACTGGAGTTAGATAGCAGTACCAATGAACTTATACTGCAGGATCAGTGAACTTTGTTATATAGCAGTACCAATGGACTTATACTGCAGGATCAGTGAACTTTGTTATATAGCAGTACCACTGGACTTATACTGCAGGATCAGTGAACTTTGTTATATAGCAGTACCAATGAACTTATACTGCAGGATCAGTGAACTTTGTTATATAGCAGTACCACTGGACTTATACTGCAGGATCAGTGAACTTTGTTATATAGCAGTACCACTGGACTTATACTGCAGGATCAGTGAACTTTGTTATATAGCAGTACCACAGGACTTATACTGCAGGATCAGTGAACTTTGTTATATAGCAGTACCACTGGACTTATACTGCAGGATCAGTGAACTTTGTTATATAGCAGTACCAATGGACTTATACTGCAGGATCAGTGAACTTTGTTATATAGCAGTACCAATGGACTTATACTGCAGGATCAGTGAATTTTGTTATATAGCAGTACCAATGGACTTATACTGCAGGATCAGTGAACTTTGTTATATAGCAGACTAGCAGTACCACTAGACTTATACTGCAGGATCAGTGAACTTTGTTATATAGCAGTACCACTGGACTTATACTGCAGGATCAGTGAACTTTGTTATATAGCAGACTAGCAGTACCACTGGACTTATACTGCAGGATCAGTGAACTTTATTATATAGCAGTACCACTGGACTTATACTGCAGGATCAGTGAACTTTGTTATATAGCAGACTAGCAGTACCACTGGACTTATACTGCAGGATCAGTGAACTTTGTTATATAGCAGTACCACTGGACTTATACTGCAGGATCAGTGAACTTATATAGCAGTACCACTGTACTGGACACAGGACAGCACCACTGGAATTATGGCAGCACCACCACTGGACTGAGCAGGACAGAGCACAGGACACCACCACTGGACTGAGCAGGACAGCACCACTGGACTCAGCAAGACAGAGCACAGGACACCACCACTGGACTGACAAGGACAGAATCACAGGAATGAGCAGGACAGAGGACACCACTAACACACCCTCCCTCTTCCCTGATCAATGGCCGAGTGAAGATGGCGACGGGTAGCGGGGACTAATATAAATCCGACTCTCGCGAGATCCGACGGCGGGATTATGAGGTTTTGCCTCGTTTTGAGTTTTGCAATCGGCGGGAATCCCCGAACAGTGCTCTGATTAGGCTCGGATCTGCACTGTTCGGGGGGTGTTCTGATTTCTGCAATCCGAGCCCGCTCATCCCTAATTGATATTAACAGGAGGAATATAAATTGCATGTTATGTTCCTTTGCGGTACGCTGTAGATGTGTACTAGTCTAGAAAGGAAAGCTAGATCTGAAAGAACCAGACTCAAGCCAATAGTAATGTAGAGATCATTATACATAATTAGAAAAATTCTAATATGAAAGTTTAACCCAGGGGTGTCCAACCTTTTAGCTTCCCTGGGCCACATTGGAAGACGAGTTGATTTGGGCCGCACATAAGATATACTAACAATAACGATAGCTGATCATCCAAAAAACCATAGAAAACATAGTTAATGTCAGGAACCCCTCCAACCAATACAACACCACCCGGAGTCTACTCTGATTGTCAGGTGTTCGCTGGAGCCCCTAGTGGTAGGGACAGACTTGGCTGCAGACTACAGAGGGTTGTGTGGCGTGTATCAGCTGCGGGGAACAGTTCCAAAGGTCAGGCCGAGGTCAGGGGTCACTTGCTAGGAAGAATAGTAAAGAAACAAGCCAAGGGTCGAGGTCACGGGTTAAATCAGCAGAAACGGTGGTACTGGCCAGTAGGTCAAGGGCACAGGCAAACAGGCAAATCCAGGAAACAGGCAGAGGTCATACAAGGCAGAAATCAATCCAAAAGGCTTATCACCAAAGGTACAGGAGCACAACAGCAGGCAGCAACACAGGAACTGGAAGCTATAACCGGCAGGGAGGCTAAGCCCTCCCTGCCTTAAATACTGAAACAGACCAATGAGAGCCCAGTACTCTAATTGCCCACAGGCTGTTCCTTGATGGAATTAATCAGCCTGCAGACTTGCCCGGCTGTTGCGCACGCGCCCGGCTACCCTGTAATGCCGGGACGCGGCGCTGGATAGAAGAGCGTCTGCCCGTTGCTATGGCAGCGGCCGGCGAGCCCCCGGAAGTGACGTCCCGGTCGTCATAGCGACAGCCGGGACGGAGGTAGGAGAGTCGCGGCGGCTGGGCACCGCCGCGGCTCGTAACACTACACCCCCTTGAGGAGGGGTCAAAGCACCCCGACATCCAGGTTTGCCAGGGAATTGTTTGAAGAAATCCTCAATGAGTTTGCGGGCATGTAAGCGTCTCCACGGAATCCAAGATCTTTCCTCCGGGCCACGATTTTTCCACTGGACTAAGAAGTGGATTTACCCCTGGACCTTTTTGGAATCCAGAATCTTCTCCACCAAGAGTTCCCTGTGGCCCTCTGGGATGACAGACTGAGATCTGCATAAGTAACGAAGCCTAGACTTACTTGCAGGGATAGCCGGCTTCAGGAGAGAACAGTGGAAGGTATTCGGCATCCTAAGTGACTGAGGAAGCTTTAGCCTGAAGGCGACGGGATTGACCTGTTTAATGATCAGGAATGGGCCAATAAATCTAGGCCCTAGTTTTTTACAAGGCTGTTTGAGCTTGATATTGCGTGTGGACAACCAGAATTTTTCGACATCAAACTCACACTTTTCAAGCTTGGCGAAGAGATGATGTTTTCTGAGTTTAAGCAAAACCTGTTTGACATGATCACGGTGTTGAGAAAGAGACTTTGAATAAATCAGGATGTCGTCCAGATACACCACTACAAACTGGCCCAGGAACTCACGGAGTACTTCGTTAATAAGGTCCTGGAAGACGGCAGGCGCATTACACAGACCGAAGGGCATGACCAAATATTCATAATGGCCTGATTGAGTGTTGAAGGCCGTTTTCCACTCATCGCCCTCTCGGACGCGTATAAGATTATAGGCGCCACGGAGATCTATCTTGGTGTATATCGTAGCGTCTCTCAATTGGTCAAACAGGACAGAGATGAGCGGAAGCGGGAAAGTATTTTTGATGGTGATCTTGTTCAGTCCACGATAATCAATGCACGGGCATAGACTACCATCCTTTTTGGGAACGAAAAAACACCCTGCTCCTGCAGGAGACTTTGAAGGTCTGATGAAACCTCTTTGCAAGTTTTCCTCCACATAATCTTGCATAGCCTTAGTCTCAGGGCCAGAAAGAGAGTACAACCTTCCCTTGGGCAACTTGGAACCTGGAAGCAGATCAATGGCACAATCGAAGTCTCTATGTGGAGGTAGCGAATCAGCCGCCTTCTTGGAAAACACATCCTGGAATTCGCTATACGCAGAGGGCAGTTGATCCGGGCGCCACTGCAGGAGCCGCAGAGACATGGTAAACAACTTTGAGAACAGTGAGTACTCCAACGAGTAATTTCTCCCAGATTCCAGTCGATCACAGGATTATGGAGGTGAAGCCATGGATGACTGAGAATTAGCGGAACAGAAGGGCAATCAATGAGGAGAAGAGACAAGGTTTCAGAGTGAAGAGACACAACTGTAAGACGTAGGGGCGGAGTTGTGAAGGATATCCAGCCACCCGGTAAAGAACCCCCGTCCAGACCGCAGACAGTAATAGCGGAATCCATTTTGATGAATGGAATTCCAATGGACTTGGCAAAACTTGTATCCAAAAAGTTGCCTGCGGCACCGCTATCAATAAAGGCTGAGGTATCAGAAGAGTGTGATCCATAGGAAAGATTAGCGGGAACTATTAATGCATTTTTGGAAGAAATGAACTGCAGACCTAGATGAATCTCTTCCACCTTCTCTAGGCCTGATCTTTTCCCAACTTGTTGGGGCAAGAGCGCAGGAGATGACCTTTAGTTCCACAATATAGGCAGAGGCCTAAGGTGCGTCTCCTAGATCTCTGTTCCTGAGAGAGGCGATAGGCGCCTAACTGCATCGGTTCCACAGCTTCCATGTTAAAAGGAGGCGCAGAAAGGAACGTACTGGGAAGGGATGTTTCCCTCTCGGTTCTTCTTTCCTTGAGGCGTCTGTCAATTTTGATTGTAAGCTGAATGAGTCCCTCCAGGGAAGTGGGTGACGGATACTGTACCAGGGAATCCTTTATTTGTTCCGATAACCCCAAACGGAATTGGCTACGTAAAGCTGGGTCATTCCACTCGCTATCAGTGGACCAGCGTCGGAATTCAGCAGCGTATTCCTCTGCAGAACATCGGCCTTGTTTTAGGGATCTGAGGTGACCCTCAGCAGACACTACCCGATCCGGGTCATCATACAGAAGGCCTAGGGCTTCAAAAAAGGATTCCACGGACCTCAGAGAAGGACTGTCAGAAGGCAAGCTGAAGGCCCAGGACTGTGGGTCCCCCTGAAGCAAGGAAATCACGATACCCACTCTTTGCTGTTCAGAGCCGGAGGAACGGGGTCAGAGACGGAAGAACAATTTACAGCTCTCCTTGAAGTTACGGAAGAGATTCCTGTCCCCAGAAAATCGATCCGGCAAATTCAGCTTGGGTTCCATAGCAGGAACTGATGGGTCTAGCTGGGCTTGGGCTTGAGCGGCTCTGGTGGCCTCTTCCTGAGCAGACAGGCGTTGAACCAGGTTCTGGACCACTTGTGAGATGGACTGGATCTGACCTGCCAGAATTTGATATAATGTCAGGAACCCCTCCAACCGATACAACACCACCCGGAGTCTACTCTGATAGTCAGGTGTTCGCAGGAGCCCCTAGTGGTGAGGACAGACTTGGCTGCAGACTACAGAGGGTCGTGTGGCGTGTATCAGCTGCGGGGAACCCAGGAGCAGAGGTTAGGGGCAGGCAACAGTTCCAAAGGTCAGGCCGAGGTCAGGGGTCACTTGCTAGGAAGAATAGTAAAGAAACAAGCCAAGGGTCGAGGTCACGGGCAAATCAGCAGAAACGGTGGTACTGGCCAGTAGGTCAAGGGCACAGGCAAACAGGCAGAGGTCATACACGGCAAAAATTAATCCAAAAGGCTTATCACCAAAGGTACAAGAGTACAACAGCAGGCAGCAACACAGGAACTGGAAGCTATAACCGGCAGGGAGGCTAAGCCCTCCCTGCCTTAAATACTGAAACAGACCAATGAGAGCCCAGTACTCTAATTGCCCACAGGCTGTTCCTTGATGGAATTAATCAGCCTGCAGACTTGCCCCGATTGTTGCGCACGCGCCCGGCTGCCCTGTAATGCCGGGACGCGGCGCTGGATAGAAGAGCGTCTGCCCGTTGCTATGGCAGCGGCCGGCGAGCCCCCGGAAGTGACGTCCCGGTCGTCATAGCGACGGCCGGGACGGAGGTAGGAGAGTCGCGGCGGCTGGGCACCGTCGCGGCTCGTAACAGTTAACATATATATATGAGAAAAAAGTGATATATATATATATATATATATATATATATATATACTTTTCAATCGCCCTGTTCAAAAAATCCTCTCTAGTTATTATACTATAATCACTTTTTGTATTGTTTCGATGCAATATCAATAAAGTGAATTTAAGCCAGGCATTTTATATCAGGGTGCCTTGACCAGGCCTGCGGTACCTGACATATACATCACTGTGACCCCAAATTGTGACCTGTTTTGCTAATTACACCACTATGTTAGTTAAGGGATAACAACTTATAATGGGCCAAAGAGAATAATATATAATGCCCCATTAGTATTACAAGTAGAAGTATGCAGCAGGGAGATAAGGTCCATGATGCTCCAGGACCAGGTGACTTTTATTCACTGGTCAGTGTCCCTTGAAATAATAAAAAAAATCTCCCTTAACTTACCTTTTAATCGGCTTGTTCTCCTGTCCTCTTCTCTTCTTTTCTCCAATTCTGTGCTGCTGATTGTTCTTCTCGCGCGGGTGACTCCTCTGTGCTGCGCTCCGCAATGGATGTTGGGCGTGATGACATCACGCCCGACATTCACTGCGAGCACCGCACGGAGGAGGAGACAAGGGAGGGAGCCGGAGTACCAGCTGACGTGACCGCGTGACCGCAAGGTAAGTATTTTCTTTTCTTTTTTTTTGCAGGATTTTTTTTTTCCATTAACAGTGCTGCCCCCTTGCCACAACCAAAACTCCTTCTGGGCCACATTTACAGGCTTGCTGGGCCGCAGGCGGCCTGCGGGCCGCGGGTTGGACAACCCTGATTTAACCCAATCAAATAAAGAAAAGAGTAACCCCTGACTATAGGGGTTTACACCCAATACAGAAATGTATTTGTGAGTATTGTAGCCCAACACATTATAACATTTACACAAGACAATAGGTTAATATTTGACTACCTGACAGCTTATTCTGGAGGGTGCTGCCTGACCCTAAATATTTAAATTGAAGCCCAGGGTTGGACCTTTTTAACTAGTGACGCAGATGATCCAGAGAAAATGTTTGATGAACACTTACAAAAAAACTTAAGACATGAAATATAAATCTTTTAAAGGAGCACTCTGGAGATGCTTATCTAGAAGGATGATTTTCATGGCTGTACCTGGCCGATTGGGTCAAGGGTATAGAAGGATTGGTATCAGGGTTTATACATGTTGTACTTCAAGGTCTGTTATTAATCCTTATTATTATATACACTAATAGAACTGATGATGTGGCTTATTAACAGGTGTATTAAAGCTAAGTGTTTCTCTTCCAGAAAAATTAAAGTTACCACATCTGTCTTAACCGCTGTATTGTACACCCCATCTAATGAGTGTAAACCTTGTGGAACTCAGAAACCAAGAACCTTTTTCTTGGATTCCACATGCTCCTTAGTGAAGCCTATCCTTATGAAGTAGCACTGCTAACTCCCAGTAACGTTACATTTAAGCAGTGCACAATGTTGAATCCTGCTGTCTTATTGCAGTAAGTTTCAAAAGATGGGAGAAGTACCTGTATATATTTGGGTTCCCCTAGGGATTTGGGGGAATTCCATCCCAGCTTGAACAGGTAGAAAAAAAAATGCAAATAAAAAAAAATTCGGAACATTTTCTGAACATGATTGTATTGAACTAATGAAACAAGAATCTCTGGTTTTATCTGAAATTAAAGATAAACCATTACCAGATGCAGACATCACTCTTTTTGTAGATGGTTCACACTATTACATAGATCCTGTCCCTTGTACAGGGTGTGCTGTAACCACACACACAGAAATAGTGATTCAACAGACTCTACCAAGCTGAACTAAAGGCCCTGACACTTGCATGCAGGGCCGGACTGGCCATCTGGCACTTCTGGCAAATGCCAGAAGGGCTGATGGCTAAATGGGCTGGCTGACACTTCTTGGATTCCTTAACCTCTGCTGTGCGACGGACAAAGGCTCCTCTGCTCCCTCCCCTTATCTTGTGCACTGTGCCCTGCAATGTGGACACAGTTTTTACAGTTTTTATTTTTTTTTCTGACTAGGGAGGGGATCGCGGGGAGGGGGGGTGCCGCGACTTTCGCGGGAGGGGGGTGTGCGAATTTTCGCACGAGAGTCGCGGGGGTGCCATGACTTTTGCAGGGGGTATGCGGATTTTCACACGGGGGTGCCGCGTTTCTCGCGAGGGGGGGGGCAGGGTTTTCACCAGTGTGGGAGAGCCAGGGGGGAGCTGGTGCTGGAAGAGGGTGAGAGCAAGGGGGGAAGGAAGAGGGTGCTGGAAGAGGGTGAGAGCAAGGGGGGAAGGAAGAGGGTGAGAACCATGGAGGAAGAGGTGCTGGAAGAGGGTGAGAGCAAGGGAGGAAGGAAGAGGGTGAGAACCATGGAGGAAGGGGTGCTGGAAGAGGGTGAGAGCAAGGGGGAAGGAAGAGGGTGAGAACCATGGAGGAAGGGGGTGCTTGAAGTGGGTGAGAGCAAGGGGGAAAGGAAGAGGGTGAGAACCATGGAGGAAGGGGGTGTTGGAAGAGGGTGAGAGCCAGGGGCGGGGAGCGGGTGCTGGAAGAGTGTGAGAACCATGGCGGAAGGGGATGCTGGAAGAGGGTGAGAGCCAGGGGGGAAGGAAGAGGGTGAGAACCATGGAGGAAAGGGGTGCTGGAAGAGGGTGAGAGCCAGGGGGGAAGGAAGAGGGTGAGAACCATGGAGGAAGGGGGTGCTGGAAGAGGGTGAGAGCCAGGGGGGAAGGAGGAGGGTGAGAACCATGGAGGAAGGGGGTGCTGGAAGAGAGTGAGAGCAAGGGGGGAAGGAAGAGGGTGAGAACCATGGAGGAAGGGGGTGCTGGAAGAGGGTGAGAGCCAGGGGGGAAGGAAGAGGGTGCTGGAAGAGGGTGAGAGCAAGGGGGGAAGGAAGAGGGTGAGAACCATGGAGGAAGGGGTGCTGGAAGAGGGTGAGAGCAAGGGAGGAAGGAAGAGGGTGAGGACCATGGAGGAAGGGGTGCTGGTAGAGGGTGAGAGCAAGGGGGGAAGGAAGAGGCTGAGAACCATGGAGGAAGGGGGTGCTTTAAGAGGGTGAGAGCAAGGGGGAAAGGAAGAGGGTGAGAACCATAGAGGAAGGGGGTGTTGGAAGAGGGTGAGAGCCATGGAGGAAGGGGATGCTGGAAGAGGGTGAGAGCCAGGGGGGAAGGAAGAGGGTGAGAACCATGGAGGAAAGGGGTGCTGGAAGAGGGTGAGAGCCAGGGGGGAAGGAAGAGGGTGAGAACCATGGAGGAAGGGGGTGCTGGAAGAGGGTGAGAGCCAGGGGGGAAGGAGGAGGGTGAGAACCATGGAGGAAGGGGGTGCTGGAAGAGAGTGAGAGCCAGGGGGGAAGGAAGAGGGTGAGAACCATGGAGGAAGGGGGTGCTGGAAGAGTGTGAGAACCATGGAGGAAGGGGATGCTGGAAGAGGGTGAGAGCCAGGGGGGAAGGAAGAGGGTGAGAACCATGGAGGAAAGGGGTGCTGGAAGAGGGTGAGAGCCAGGGTGGGAAGGAAGAGGGTGAGAACCATGGAGGAAGGGGGTGCTGGAAGAGGGTGAGAGCCAGGGGGGAAGGAGGAGGGTGAGAACCATGGAGGAAGGGGGTGCTGGAAGAGAGTGAGAGCCAGGGGGGAAGGAAGAGGGTGAGAACCATGGAGGAAGGGGGTGCTGGAAGAGGGTGAGAGCCAGGGGGGAAGGAAGAGGGTGAGAACCATGGAGGAAAGGGGTGTTGGAAGAGGGTGAGAGCCAGGGGGGAAGGGAGTTTTGGAAGAGGGATGAAAGCAAGAAGGGAAGGGGGTGCTGGAAGAGGGGTGAGAGAGCCAGGGAGGAAGGGGTTGCTGGAAGAGGGGTGAGAGAGGCGGGGGGATGGGGGTGCTGGAATAGGGGTGAGAGAGCCAGAGGTAAAGGGGGTGCTGGAAGAGGGGTGAGAGAGCCAGGAGGGAAGGGGGTAATGGAATAGGGGTGAGAGAGCCAGGGGGGAAGGGGGTGCAGGAAGAGGGGTGATAGCCAGGGGGGAAGGGGGTGCAGGGAGTAAAGTGAGAGGGACAAAGGAGAAGATGGTGCAGGGGCATAGGTAAAAGAAAGTGTAAAGGGAGAGACATCTTAAGAATGGGAATGTCAGGCAAGCAGCCATCATAAAACACAAGTAGTAATGAAGAATGGGAATGCACAGAGGGGACAAGTGTTAAAAGAAAATAAAAAATCAAGCCTTTATACTCCATTCACTTATATTTTCCATACCCCCACTTCTAAATTTCCACTTTGACCACTGCCCTCGGTCCCTGCTCCCGACTGGCTGTGTGAGCTGACAGCTGCAGATCCCTCATTGCCCAGCGTGCCCAGTAGGAATACAGAACACAGGATGCCATAATCAAGTAAGTTCATATATTTTCTCATGTGCAATGTGTTTTTAACCATCCTTTGTTGAACTGGGGGCACTACTGTGTATCTAATGATGTTTAAAACACTATGCATTGCTCATTATTGTGCTGTAATTTTCTTGCATATTTATCTGTACAGAGACTTTTAATTAAGAGGAAAAAACACTGCTTGTCATAAATTTTATCTGTGATTGTGTCAATATATCTATTTTTGTTTGCATTGTAAATGGTGTATTAAGCTGCTCCTGGGACTCACGCTCTCAGTATCTGATATGCTGTACCAATTTTTATTTGTGAATGAGTTTTTTGTCTGGGCAATACTGTATGGCATAATGTTATTTGGGGGCACTATTGTGGCATAATACTGTATGGTATATGATTTGTGGGCACTACTGCATGGCTAAATATGAATTGAGGGTAATATTATGTGGCATAATATGACCTGGGGGCACTACGGTGTGGCATAATATGAACTTCTGCCAAAGGCAAGTCTCTCATTGTTGAATATGACGGGGGCCCAAAGAAGTTGCTGTACTGGGTCCCAAAATTCCTCTTTTCAGCCCTGCCTGTGAGTCAAGGGTGTAGATGTCTCCAGGTAAATAATCTAAATGTTTCCTATCTCATCAAACTGATTGATCACATCCAATTATCTCTCACTCACCTCCTCTATCCCCCTTAATTAATATACTGTGTTATTTAAAATGAATAGAAAGGACGCATAACCAGTTACAGTAGTATAAAAAAATATTTTTCTCTGACATTTTTCTGTAGTTGGAAATACTTTTAATGCGGCCGCGTGGGTTCAAATGATCATTCAATAGTTATGTTTTTTCTGATATATTTGTTAGAGTTTTATTTCATGTGGAATTATTCATGAAAATTCTGCCATTACTATTTAATTGAGGGAAAAGGGTACCTGTTACCTATATGTGTGTAAGTATTCTGTTGTTGCTATTTTGTGGGAGATTTGAAAAAAGCAAAACATTGGTTTTCTACAGTGGCGCCTGTATTGTTGTAGTATGGGGTGGCGTGGTGGTGGCAATGTTGTAGTGTGTTTGGGGCTTAGTATTGCTAATAAGTATGATAGGGTATTGCTGTAATGTGAGGATGATGTCAATTGCTGTAATGTGGGGGGTGATGCTGGTTGCTGGAATGTGGGGGTGATGCTGGTTGCTGTAATGTGTGTGGGGGGGGGGGGGGGTGATGCCGGTTGCTGTAATGTGGGGGTGATGCTGGTTGCTGGAATGGGGGTGATGCTGGATACTGTAATGTGGGGGATGATGCTGGCTGCTGTAATGTGGGGGTGATGCTGGTTGCTATAATGTGGGGAAGGGGGAGTAATGCTGGTTGCTGTGATGTGGGTGGGTATCGATGTAGTAGGAGTGTGTGTGAGGGGTTATTTATTACTGTAATTTGGGTACTAATAATGTAATGTCATGGTATTTATTGATGTAATATGGGTGTTAACAATGTAATGTTGAGGGTCATTAGGAGAAATAAATACCTCCCCCACACACACACTCATACTACATCATGTTGTACTGCACCAGCAACGCACACTGCGCCAGCATCAGTGTGCAACAATATAGTGCATGGAGCCCACAAGAGGTGGGCCTGTGTGCTTTAAATGCCAGGGCTGATTTTTAGTCCCAGTCCGGCCCTGCTTGCATGCATATATGAAAAAGGACAAAGAGTAAATATTTACACTGATTCAAGTTATGCGTTTGTAATTGCGCATGATTATGGCCCTATATGGAAAAGTAGGGACCTTATGGGTTCAGCAAGCAAACCAGTCAATATGATGAACATAACAGGGCATTGTTCACTGCATTCCAGCTGTCCTCCAGACAGTGATGAAGGTGAAGACACACACAGAGATACTACCCCCGAAGCTAAGTGCAATAGACTGGTAGACCAGGCCGCACGAGAAGCCGCCATAGCCCCAGTACCCCAAGGGGAGTCTATTTACATGGTGACCCCCTGACCCTAAGTTTGACCAGAGCACACTCCAACTTATGGAAAGACAAGCAACAGAGATTAAGAAAAAGACTTGGGCAAAACATGGAGCACTAGAAGTGCAAGGAGTGGTGTAAATTTCAGTGTTTGTGTCTGCCAACAGTAATTTATCCCATTATGGCTAATATAGCACACGAGAAAGTGCATCTGGGAAAAGATGCTAAGGTTGTACTCACTAACAGGTTATGGATAGCAGCAGGGTTCGCCCAAGCAGCACAGTCGTTAGGTGCAGGAAGCCTAGTCTGTGCACAGAATAACCCTGATAAGTCTGTCTCAACTCCATGGAAAAGCACACCCCAGACATAGTATCCCTATAAGAGGATACAGATAGACTTTATACAACTTCCCAAATGCTCGGGCTTTGAGAATGTGCTAGTCTGTGTCGATTTCTTTAGTCACTGGCTGGAGACATGGCTGTATAGAAAAGCAAATGCTAAAGCATTAGCCAAGAAAATTGCGAATGAGGTAATCTGCTGATATAGGATACCAGAGGTCATTATACACTTTACGAGGCAAGGATTCCAGAAACTATTAAAAGACATGGGAATCATATCTGCCCTTCACACTCCCTACAGACCCCAAAGTTCGGGATGTGTAAAATGCAGAAAATAATGGCTGAAACAGGTCTGCCATGGATCTCATGTTTACCTGCACTCAGTAAGAAACACTCCTAGGAAAGACACAGGTTTAACACCATATGAGATACTGTTTGGCACAGCAAACAGAACAGGCTGTTATTTTCCATAGCAACTACAGCATGTATATATAGTGATTTGTTGAACTATGTTGCCTTATTACAGAAACAACTAACTGAAATACATGGTCAAATGTTCTCCTCCATTCCAGACCCTAATTTTGATAAACTGGAACCTGGGGGCTGGGTGGTCGTGAGAAAGCACATCAGGAGAAGTCTTGAACCCAGATACAAGGGTCCTTATCAAGTCCTGTTGACGACTCCCATGGCAGTGAAAGTACAGGAAAGAGACACCTGGATTCACGCATCACACTGCAAAGTCTTCAAATCAGGGGAGTCTTGTTCTGATAAATAGAAATGACTGTCTCATGGTATTGATATGTCTTGCCAGAATAATTGTGACTGAAGTAGGGATAAAGGCCTCCCTAACCCAGTATGAAACAGACAGATAAGTGACAAATTGCCTATGCCACTGTGAGAAACATATGGGAAGGAGTGCTCAACAATTTGCACTCATAGTAGAGTAAACTCTGAAAATGCCTTTGTGCAGATGCATAACCTCATTGATAAAGTTGTCAGTAATGATTCATGTTGGATATTGGAAATATTTGCATTAATAGCAAAGGGTTTTGCAATCCTGTTGATTGTATATGTGACAATGAAACTAAATATATCGCTGATTAAGAAGTTACGGACACTTGACTGTTGTCTCTCCAAAAAGGGAACCACTGAAAATCCCGAACCTCTGATGATCACATGAATTACAGCTGAAACCTGACCTATCTATGAGCGTCATGAATTATTTGGACTAGCAAAGCCAAAGAACTGCACAGTTTGCAACAAGAAACTACTAAAGATTGAACGAAGAACATGCAAGGCCTGCAGAACTACTATAGACTCATTAACTACTTACTAAGAAACCATCTTTTCTAGACATAGACATTTGCCAAATTGCATCTCCTCATAAATCAAGTTAAGACAGGGAGGCTCACAGGCTTGTTATTGGTGGGGGATGAGTTGACAGATTCCTGAAGGGAACAACTCTATACATGTGGCCTTCTACATGTGTATACGTACCTGCTTAATAAGAATGTGGTTCTATAGATAGGTTAGGTAGGTAGGAGGAGAAAGGGCCGAAAATTTAATAAAAGATGGGAAATGTTAAATATGATTTTTTGTTAAGGCCTCATAAAGCCTTTGTTCAGCCATTTTATTAACTTGCATAGAAATATTATTTGCTAAAAAAGATTATTCATTTTTCTGCTGATGTGAGCCAATGCCCTTGAAGTTAAGCTGACATAGAGAACACCAAAATAAATGTATCAAGATATGAAACAATGACCATTTTCATATCCAACTGGCAGTATGGGAGCTGTGCCCTTGATGTTGCACATAGCATACCCCCAGCTCCCCTTGAGATAAAAACAATAGGCTCATCTGTCCTTAGAAGGGGGAGAAAAATAAACACCTCAAGAATACGTGAGAAAGTTAATCAGTAGTGCTTCTCATAAACTAATGGTATAAACTATTGTATGCATATGATGTAGGATTCATTTATTCAGTAGGCTATAAAAGTGTTTTACACTCGTTCTTACCTTTATACCACTTTATTACCCTACACCCACCGCCCCAGGGGTGTAGGAAGAGTCCTAGTACTTTCAGTATGGGGCTGGGTCTCACTAGGGGGAAAACCCAGGCAAGGAGGACCCCTGCTATAGTGCAACAACCCCGGCTGGTTGGTCTAGTGCTAATTTTGGTGAAAATGGGGGAACCCCATGCATTTCCCCCCCCTGATTTTGAGGGAAATAGCACTAGGCTGGCAGCACTAGGCTTATTAGCATTAGGAGGGAGGGCCCCCAAACTTTTTTTTTTTATCTATTTTTTACATAGTAAAGATCCGGTGGATCAGGTGGCTGTAATGCTATCTGATCCACCAGCTCAGCAGGCGCTGATAGGTATATAGGTACCTGCAGTGCCTGTGTACTACAGAAGACCTGCGCCCAGATTCAGCAGGTCACGGATCTTGAGATCTATGGCTTGATGAAATCGGGGGCACGCAAAGCCTAAATATGGGCGTCAAATTCCGAGCACGGTTACGCTCAGAATGCGTGTTCTAATGAATCAGGCCCGTAGAAAACAGTCCCGAGTGTACATATCTATGCTTAAAACTTGATCATCCCACATAAATAAAAAATATATAGTAATCTTCATATTGGAAACGCATAGAAAACACTCCCAGGTGTACATATCTATGCTTAAATTGTGATCATCCCAAGTAAATAAAAAAGATATAGCTATCTTCCACTGGAAACACATAGAAAACACTCCCAGGTGTTCATATCTATGCTTAAAACATGATCATCCCAAGTAAATAAAAATTATATATTATTATTATTACCATTTATTTATATAGCGACACTAATTCCGCAGCGCTGTACAGAGAACTCACTCACATCAGTCCCTGTCCCATTGGGACTTACAGTCTAAATTCCCTAGCATACACACACACACACACACAGACACAGACACTGACAGACACACAGACTAGGGTCCATTTGTTAGCAGCCAATTAACTGCTAGTATGTTTTTGGAGTGTGAGAGGAAACCCACGCAAACACAGGGAGAACATACAAACTCCTCACAGATAAGGCCATAGTCGGGAATTGAACTCATGACCCCAGTGCTGTAAGGCAGAAGTGCTAACCACTTAGCCACCGTGCTTCCCATATAGCCATCGTACCACTCCCAAACACTCCAAGGTGTACATATCTATGCTTAAAACGTGATCATCCAACGTAAATATAAAACCATTATTTTATACAATTTACAAATAATACATCACTACAGTATAATACTACACACTAAGAATTGTTATAAATACAAATTAGCTATATTATTTTATTATAGTATGCCTAGTCCACACACAATAGACTCCTCCTGTACTTCATACTGTAATTCAGAGGTTTTTTTCTGATTTATAGTTAAAACCTGTATGTTTCTTGTAGTGTGCAAAATTCTGACACCCAGTGTTGTGGAGGTGAACTGCAGGTAATCATCCTGATCATCCCTTTCTGTAATCATACTTTTCGTACATCCCGTCAATTTTCAGTGCCAATTAAAAAAAATCTAAGCCAGTTTTCGAATTTAAAATGTTCGTGACAAGCAAAGCTGTCATTCACATCGATCATACTATAAAATAAATTTTCAAAATGGAAAGTTTGTCTTTAACTATAACAAAAAGCATGTGAGAGAAATAACATACAAAATGATATTCTTTAGTGGAACAAAATAGGTTAATGTAACAAGAACGATATTACTTGGGAAAAACCAAACACAGTACACTTAAGAGTGAGTGTGTGCCAGGGGAAAACATAGCACATGATCACATGACATATTAGCAGGGAGTACGCGTCACTTCTGCCTGGAATGTCAGTGTCCGTTTCTAGGCAGCCAATCACAAAGGATTTTAGAACAAATTAGCCCGGAAGTATTTCGGGACTATCTGCGCCTGATATTGGTGTCTATGTAATAGGCGATGATTACGTGCTTGGACACGTGAGTCCACTCAAGAATAGGATCTAGATTCTAGATACTATTAGCGATTGTTGTTCATATGGATTTATTGGCTGCATTTTCTTATATGCCGTGAATATGTCAGAAACTATTGATAGAGCTAAAGAGGATTGCCGAAGCTGGACAGACAAACAGAAAGAAGAATTTATTGTAAAGGTGAGAGTGATGAATTTGTCCTCATTGATGCATTATGCTTTAATAACGTTGTAATATATACTCCAGCTTGCAATTAACGGACACGATAAAGAGGTGTAAATAACCCTGAAGCAACTGAACTCTGAATCTGAAAATGTCAATGGGAGTTATATGCGAGTTGCACTGAATGTGCACTCGTTAGATAAGCTGGTTCTCCGCTCTCAGGAGACACCGATGCAAACTAAAAGTGTGCAGGGATGTACTAAATGGATGATCACACAAAAGGATGATCGAAATGATTGCCTGCAGTTACACTTTCTGCCATTAGTTAGCACTAACTTTTCTTTCACCCATTGCTTTCAATAGAGAATAAGCAACTTATCATACTTTAATAAATTGAAAATAATTATAATTTTAATAAAGTATGAATTCCACTTTAATATACATTCCTGTTGATAAAAACGATAACGTAATAAAATGTAATGATTACAAATAAATTTACATGCATTGATTTATTCTAGCAAAACGGCTTTATAATTTTTGTTTATGTGAAATGAAGGCCTTTTAAGCGTAGATATGTACACTGTGGACTATTTTCTATGGGCTTGATTCATTAGGACACACATTCTGAGCGCAACCTGTGCTCTGAATTTGATGCCCGTATTTAGGCTTTGCATGCGCCTGAATTCTCTAGCCACAGATCTCAAGGTCCTTGGCTCGTTGAATTTGGGCACAGGGCTGCTGTAGTACACAAGCAGAGCAGGTACATATCTGTCATCGCCTGCCGAGTCAGTGGTCCGGACGACTCTTTACTTTGTAAGAAATACATTTTAAAAAAAATGAAGAAAAAACAAAAAGCTTGGGGTCCCCCCCCCTCCTAATGCTATTAAACCTAGTGCATACTTGCCAAGTTTTTGATGTCCTGCTCTGGGAGGCATGGGAAAGATGTTTCCCTCTGACAGCGTGTGAAATCCACATACAGTGTAAATAGACCTTGGGTCTGTTTATATTTCATTCTGCAGCAGATGGTCTTCAGTAGAAGACCATAGTGCGGCCATTGTTAACAGTTTATTGTTCTGTTAAGCCGGATCCTGCTGATACAGTCTAAGGTCGTTGTGACTTGGTAAAGGAGTTTGTTTTCAAGCACATTAATATACATATATATAGATATATCTAGCGATATATATATATATATATATATATATATATATATATATATATATATATATATAAGCCTAGTGGCGTGTGTTAGTCTGTGTGTGAAAAAAAAAAACCCAAGCTGCAGCGCCACTGACCTACTAAATTCTTAGTGTGTGTGGAAAAAAAAAACTCAGAAAGGGCTGAAATTTGGTATACTAAGATGTTTTTAATTTGTTAATTGTTAAAAGTGTTAATAAAGATTTTAAAAAAATTATATATATATATATATATATTTCTTGAAGGAGAAGTGACAGTTGGGAGTGGTTGCCAGGGGTGACAGAGCGAGAGGAGTGTGATACTCGGGACCGCTGAGAGAGATCCCTGTGTCTGGATAGATGTGGCGATAAAGATGAAGGATCAGGTGATGGAGAAAAATGATGAGGTGGTGACGTGGACAAAACCACGTTAAAAAAAGGCGCTTGCGTCGGGAAGTAACGCTCTTTCCCTGAGGAGGCCTGGGCTAGACCCAAATGCATGACGAGAACCTTTTTAACACCTTAAGTAGCTTGATTTGACTAGAATGCATGAGTATCATGCACGGGTTAACGTGTGTGTGTATATATATAAATATATATGTGTATGTATATTCGTTATCAGTTTATATAGCGCCACTAATTCTGCAGCGCTGTACAGAGAACTCGCTCACATCAGTCCCTGCCCCATTGGGGCTTATAGTCTTAATTCCATAACACACACAGACTAGGGTCAATTTTTGTTTTTTTGGTCAACAGCCAATTAACCTACCAGTATGTTTTTGGAGTGTTTGAGGAAACCGGAGCACCTGGAGGAAACCCACGCAAACACGGGGAGAACATACAAACGCTACACAGTATATGTGTGTGTAAAATAAAAAAAATAAAAAATAAAATATATATACACACCCATACACCCCGTATTTTTCGCTCCATAAGATGCACTTTTTCCCCGAAAAAAGTGTGTGTGTCTTTTGGAGCGAATACTGCAAGCCAGATCAGAGCAAGAAAGAAGGAGAGCGAGTCCAGGTGGAAAACTTACAGTTCCATGGTGGCAGCGTGGAGAAGCGGGTCCCGGTGGTCAGTGGACTGAGCGGTGGCTGGCCCCGCCTCCGGGACCAGCCACCTTTCATACTGGCTGCGCATCCTCCTGATCCGTCCGACCCCCCCGCCTATCTGTGAGGATCTAGCTATCACATGGGACGTGCACCACATGACAGGTGCCGCCCCATGTGAGAAGTGCCGAAGATATCGCGCGGAGGGAATAAGGTAAGTTATGGGGAAAAAAGTCAATATTGTGTGTGTGCTAGAGGCTATAGTTTGTGTGTGTGTGTGTGCTGGAGGCTATAGTGTGTGTGCCAGTGTGCTAACATAGCATGTGTGTCTAAGAGTGGGGATCAGTGTGTTAATATAGTGTGAGGCCAGTGTATTTTGTGTGAGTGAAGAGTTTATTAAATATTTTATTACACTATTTGGTTCAGAATACTTTTTTTCCTGTTTTCCTCCTTTAAAAACTAGGTGCGTCTTATGGAGCGAAAAATACGTTGTTTTTTTTTGTTTTGTTTTTGGACAGCAAAAATATAATGGTTTTTGGTATGGGTTTTTTTTTCAAGCCTATTGGAGTAATGGCTTACAAGCTTGGATCCCTTACAGATGAAGGCATCAGATGGTAAGTATATGGAGTGTTATTATTTTTAATCAATATATGTGGTTATTAGGAGAATGGTGTGATTTTATTGTAGGGGTTTTATCATTTTTATTAAATTAATTTGGTTTGAAAGAGGGTTGTGAGTTTTATTTTTAATTTTTTCTGGCACCATGTGGCTCAGCAAGCCCTGGATGTCAGGGCATGCCGACACTTGTGGTCTTCCAAGTGCCAGCATGCCCTGTCTGTCATAAGTATGCTGGTGCTTGTACTTCTACAATGCATGTCAAATTTGTTAATGGCAGCTCTGGCTGGCTGGGACTTGAAGTTCCACAAACTAAAATGGTGCTTTACACTCTTTTCTTTATACCACTTCATTATTCTACACCCACCGCCCCAGGGGTGTAGGAAGAGCCCTAGTGCGTTCAGCACGGGGCTGGGTCTCACTAGGGGGGAAACAAGCACAAATGTTTGCGGGCCCCACTCTATAAGGAATCCAGTCCTGTTGTGAACAGCCTGGGGTTGGTTTGACATTATGGCAGTAATGTCCTGCCCTGCCATGCCCTGTCGCATGAACCCTTGTTATAGTGCAACAACCCTGGCTGGTTCCCCCTTTTTCGATGGAAAAAGGGGAAACCCATGCATTTTGTTCCCCCGATTTCAAGGAAACCAGCACTAGGCTTAATAGCATTAGGAGAGGGGGACCCCAAACTTTTTTTTTTTTTTTTTTTTTTTTTTAAATATATTTCTTGCATAGTAAAGAGCAGGTGGATCAGGTGGCTGTGATGCCATCCAATCTGCCAGCTCAGCAGGCGCTGACGGGTATATATGTACCTTCAGTGCCTGTGTTCTGCAGCAGACCTGCGCCCAAATTCAGGACACGGATCTTGAGATCTGTGGGTTGATGCATTCGGGTGTTTGCAAAGCCTAAATATGGGCGTCAAATTCCGAGCAGGGGTTGCGCTCAGAATGCTTGCCCTAATGAATCTGGCCCATAGAAAACAGTCCGCAGTGTACATTATCTATGCCTAAAACGTGATCATCCCATATAAATAAAAAATATATAGCCATCTTCCCACTGGAAACACATAGAAAACACTCCACGGTGTACATATCTATGCTTAAAACGTGATCATCCCACTTTATATAAAAAAAAAAGCTTTTTTATTTCAATTTACGAATAATATATCACTACAGTATATTACACACTAAGGAGTGTTATAAATACAGATTAGCTACACTTTTTGTTATAATATGCCTGTGCCAGACATGACCGACTCCTCTGAAAAAAAAAAATATATATATGAGATAATGTACTTTATACTGTAATTCAGTGTTTTTAGTTTATTCTGTTCTATAGTCAAAAGCTGTACGTTTCTTGTAGTGTGCAAGGTTCTGACACCCAGTGTTGTGGAGGTGAACTGCAGGTAATCATCCTGATCATCCCTTTCTGTGATCATCCTTTTAGTAGGTCCCAAGTGTGCAGAAAGGTGGAAATATCTGAATAAGTGCACTCTGCAAAAGTGTAAAGGTTAAATCAAAGTTCAGCATCCTACCATTTTAGTACCACATCTTTATTTAAATTAACAGAAATATCATGTTTCTCCTAAAATGTTGCTGGGTTTAACTTGATTTATGAGTGAGGGGACATCAGGACTGTTTTTATAACCTATGTGTTTCCTATTAAAAATATTAGACGAGACCCAATCGCCACCATTTCAGGAGTGGTGTATATATAAAGTTGTTTTGTTGAGTGGCAATATCATGCATAGCAAGAAATGCTGGCGCAAACATCAGCTCCTATTCCAATTGTTAAGAATAGCCGCCTCTCGCCACTCCCTTATTTAATATCCCTCCATATATTCACACAATCAAACAATACATCACCTCTATTTTGTCAGGAAACCTTTCCTAACTATGTTTACCAGTCACAAACTGCACTCTTGAGCTTACTGTAAGGGAACACACAGGATTCCAGCCTAAAACTCACACTCGCCTAACACAGGCACACACTTCTACACGTCTCCGCAACTGCCACCAGCTACGTATAAGGCCCGTAGCAAACCTATGACAACTACCCAATTGTGCACGCTCTGTGCTCTGGTAGCTAAAATAGTTAACACTTCACACACTGGTTTCTAAAGGGTTAATCCAGCCAAGCAGTCTAACTCTTCTGAACAGGCAGTGAATTTGTTTAGAGCAATAAGGACAGCACTAATTACATTTTTAGATTATACAAAAAGTATAATACTTACAGGTTATAAAAACAATTGACATACATATGCCAAACATGTAAAATAAAGGGATTGAATGCAGAGTATAAATTACAGACAAGTGGCATAATTTGCACCAATGGAATCTAATTAGGAAGTGGAATAAATGATCAAAGACAGTGGATATCTGTGATCTGCATATTTTAAGTTGGGTTTTCTCACAGAGGGCCTGATTTAGAGTCGGACGCAAGTCCTTATGATCAGCGCAAAAAACACATTTGGCCAAAGTTCCGTCTCAGTTTGCACTCCAACTAAGAAAGATCTCCCCGTTGCGCCTCTCTGCACTAGAGAGGTGGAATGGGAAAGGTAGTGGGCGAGCCTAGCAAGGTAAAGGCGTGTTCATGATCTTTATATGCTATTATGAGTTGAAAGCAGAAACATCTCCTAGAGACCTATCTTTTGCGGGTGCTTTCAGCTGATGCTAGAGACCATGGTGTATTAAAAAACAAAATTAACAACAAACATAACCAACCCTTGTGCTGTTTGGGGGAGGGGGGAACAAATTTTTTTTTTTTTTTAATGATCTGCTTTACAGGGCGCTGTGCATGATACACTTTCACGCCGGCCCATAGGGCAGATAGAGGCGTGTTTGTGCAATTTGTACAGTATTCTAAGTTGCACTGATCTAAAGATCTTTAAGGTTTGTGTAAATTACGGAATGCAATTTACTTACGGTTTTAGTGTAAATTGCGTCCAACTCTAAATGATGCCCAGAGTGTCTGATCAACCTAATTACCTCCCACCTAGCTAATTGATCAAATGTTTTAAAGAAAACAAAACAGCAACTTTTATCTGAGAGGAAATCATGATCATTTGTATTTATCAATGTAATCTTTTATTTAGGCCTTCATCCTGACACCAATGCCTCCATCTTGCTCTCTAAGGCTCTTGGTGGCACACATCAGCAAATCAAAGCACATGGCACCTCTTTAGATTACATATATAATAACCAGACCCTTGGCACACTACAAACTCAATTGTACACACTGGAGGTAAAGTGCAAAGTTGGTTTGGACACACTACATACCAGTAGCAGGAAGGTTGAAGTTTCTCCCATAATGCCTTGTAAACTTATGCAAGAAAACATGATCATAAATAAAAGTATTTATTAGTGATTCCAAAATTCGTAGTATAAAGATAATCAAAAGAACACTTCACACAATAAAATGTCATTCATTTATAGCTTCCAAATGTCACAATTCATTATTTTATATAATTATAATAGCAACACATTTCAACCAAGAAAATTATACCTTTCAGAAATAATCAAGTATTTTATAAACAGCCATTGAAGAACATAAGTTGTAAGCCACTGTTTGCGGTATAATTCATATGAACTCCCTGGAACATAATTATTTGTGATCATTATATTGTGTGATTAAATCAGCAGGCAATCCGTGTGTGTGTATATATCATCATCATCATAATCATCATCAACATTTATTTATATAGTGCCAGCAAATTCCACAGCGCTTTACAATTGGGAACAAACATTAATAAAACAATACTGGGTAATACAGTCAAGTCCATAAATATTGGGACATCGACACAATTCTCATATTTTGGGCTCTATACCACCACAATGGATCTGAAATTAAACAAACAAGATGTGCTTTAACTGCAGACTTTCAGCTTTAATTTGAGGGTATTTGCATCCAAATCAGGTGAACAGTGTAGGAATTACAACAGCCTCCCACTTTTTAAGGGACCAAAAGTAATGGGACAAACTAAACAATCCTACATCAAACTTTCACTTTTTAATACTTTATTGCAAATCCTTTGCAGTCAATTACAGCCTGAAGTCTGGAACGCATAGACATCGCCAGATGCTGGGTTTCATCCCTGGTGATGCTCTGGCAGGCCTCTACTGCAAATGTCTTCAGTTCCTGCTTGTTCTTGGGCATTTTCCCTTCAGTTTTGTCTTCATCAAGTGAAATGCATGCTCAGTCGGATTCAGGTCAGGTGATTGACTTGGCCATTGCATAACATTCCACTTGTTAGCCTTAAAAAACTCTTTGGTTGCTTTTGCAGTATGCTTCGGGTCATTGTCCATCTGCACTGTGAAGCGCCATCCAATGAGTTCTGAAGCATTTGACTGAATATAAGCAGATAATATTGCCCGAAACACTTCAGAATTCATCCTGCTGCTTTTGTCAGCAGTCACATCATCAATAAATACAAGAGAACCAGTTCCATTGGCAGCCATACATGCCCACGCCATGACACTACCACCAACATGTTTCACTGATGAGGTGGTATGTTTTGGAAAAACTTGTTTTCCAAAGAAAAAGAAAAGAAAAAGAAGCAGCGCAGCCTCAGTGGGATCCTGGACATATGAGGAGTTTCAGCTTCTTCTCTGGCGGTGATGGTGAAAGTCAAGGTCACGGCTCCAGCAGAGAGAAGGAGCCAGCAAACGGCTCCATTTCAAGTGTGAACAAATTATATCAAAAGTTGATACATTGTAACATCCTCTTGATACATATTAACTGAGTGACCTTTGTACACAGTCTGTTCGTGGAATCTCATTATAGTTGACAGAATACCTTGCTGTGTCTTTCTATTCAGCGTTAGTATTGGCTTCAGCACAACACAGCAAGCTTGTATAATTTTCAGGAGATCAACTTGAAGAATCTATTGGTCCTGTTTTTAACCAGAACATTGTATCATTTTGCTCCTCATCTATTTGCTACATTTAATTTTCCAGTGCTGCCAACTCGTTCAGCTCTTTCTGTGGCAGTAAAATAGATATTGCACAGCAGATATACTCTGGGACACCTTTTGTATGCTGATGACATATGACACGGAGCTTTATTTGATATAAATCTGGTCAAAGTTTTACCCCATGCTATTGGTGCCAATTATTGTTCTTGGGAGTGAATAACTCCACCTACTGTTGATAGAGGGAACCATCATTCTATAGTAAGGCCCTGTCTGTATCAACGGCTCCACCTGGTGGTGGAAAATATTTAGTAACTGCCTTAATTTCTATAAACAGAACTTTCTCAAAGATACCTGGCTCATGCTGTCATAACTCCGCTGATTGCCCACTATATTATTGATGAGATGAGTTCCGGTACCGGCCTGGTGGCTACCTAGGCCTCTGTGGGGGATGTGACCACAGGTGACTCCACAATCTGCTTCATTCATGTAAAGTAAGGCTGTTATCTCCAGTTTGTCAACGGCACCCCACGTTCTACACATGGGTAAAGACAAGAAGGGTCCAAAACGAAATTCCGAGAAACCTGCTGAGACACCACAATGCTCTGATATTAGACAATTCTTGAAAACCTCAGTACCCAGTACCCATAATTGCCTCGACTGTTCCTCCAGTGACTTCCTCCTCAAACTCACCGGCTTCAGATTCTTCATTTTCTACAGCTGACACGACGTCAGCTGAAATGGCTGCTCAGAACGGACAGGACCTAGCCCCCATTCTTCAACTAATAAAATCACTTCCTACACAGGAGGAACTCCCGACAAAAAAGGACTTTCAGATGTTAGAAAATAGATTACACGAGACAATCCGCAAAGAGGTAGCTCACCTTCAATCTGACTTTGCCCAACTAGCTTCTAGATTGTCTATATTGGAAAGCCACAGAAAGCAATCGGAAATACGTCGGGACTGATTCCAGGAAGTCTTGGAATGACAAGCCCAGGAATTTCAACTCAATACCAGAATAGATGACCTTGATAACAGGGGTCGCAGAAACAATTTGAGGATCCGTGGTGTGCCAGAGGTCATATCCCTCCAAGATCTGGTCCCGTTCATCACAAAGATCTTCAATAAGATTCTAGGCCATAACCCACTTGAACACATCCACTTTGATAGAGCACATAGGGCTCTAAAACCAAGGGGTGGCCAGTTGGACCACCCGAGAGATGTCATATGTCATCTTTGTTACTACACACAAAAGGAAGGGATCATTCAAAAAGTAAGGGGCCTGGATGGAATCGATTTATGATGGTCAAAAAATAGAAATCTTCCAAGATCTCTCCTGGAACACCTTCCAACTCCGTAGGATGTTCAAGCCATTGACAGATGCGCTTCGCAATCGGAGCATTAAATACAGATGGAGCTTTCCGTTTGGCCTCCAAGTCGCACTCAATGGGCGAACAGAATCCGTCCGCTCTCCATCAGATTTGACCCTCTTTTGCTCTGCTCTAGGCATTCAAAATGTACATCTCCCAGAGTAGCTAGATTACAATGCGAGACTTCATCCTGCGACATCTGAACCTTGGCAGAAGCCCAGAAATCCAGGGAAATCAGCAAAGCGACGACAAATTCCGCAGAATGACCCCGAAACCTGATTTAAGTGGACGGTGATACTGAGAATTCTTATTTCATCGTTATCTGATTCTCATTTTTCCCTGCTCTTCTGACTAGCATATTTCTCTCTTTCCATATCGGATGTTGAATAGCTTTGTCATGTAAGCAGGTTGTGTTGTTAGGTTTTCTTCGCTTAGCCTGTAATTCAGAAAAACGATCACTAGGGTTAAGCCAGTAACCTGAGATTGACGATCCCAATTATCTGTGTTTAATCTCATTACTCAGTACTGTTTTACTCAGTACATCCTTTTTACTCAATGGTATCCTAGATCACTCCACTCATTCCCCCAATTGTGTAGTTTTTCGATAACTGAATCGTAACCACACCCGAGTTACTAGCAATCAACACTTCACCTGTTTTAGGCTTCCCGGGTGTCTACAGTTGATCCCAGTGCCGTAGACCCCTATCCCCCCATATATATATTTCTCCATGTTTATTTTACCATATTCGGTTAAGAGTTAAACAGCCCTTTAAAGTTCGGAAGCTAGTCTTCCCTAGTTATTTCAATAACCCTTAGAATACTAGCAGTTACCTTGGTCACTTTACCCCGTTGACCCCCACCACATTACAATTTATTCCAGAGGATGGGAGTGGATTTTTTTTCCCCTCATCTTACTGGAGTGTTTTTTTTCAATATTCTTGGGTTAAGTTTTGTTAGTTCTTTGCTATATGCCTTCTTTTCCTTTCCTAACTTTTCTCCCTTTCTATTCTTTGTCCCCTCAACCACCTATCAGTGTTTCCTGGGATTATTTCTCATTTGGTCCAGATTGACAGCCTTCAATAAAGCGTTCCTTGAATTTAGCTTTCCCACATGACTGACGTCCTTAAAATAGTTTTGGTTAACGCCAAAGGCCTAAATGTTCCAGAGAAACGTTCTCGTGCTTTACGTGAGTTTCGTACGGTAGGCGCTGATGTTTTTGTGCAGGAAACGCATTTCAAACAAGGGTCCTCGCCAGTCTTCCGGGACCGCTATTACTCAAATACGTACTTTAGCAACAAAAGCGCAGGCAAAACTCTTGGTGTGGCCATCCTATTTTTTAAAAGACTCTCATTTACGATCTTGCAGAAAATTAGGCTTGTAGAAGGGAGAGCCCTTATGATAAAGTGTAAACTCCAAGACACTATTTTGTCAATTTATATTCCCCAAATCAGAGTCAACCTATGTTTCTGGAAAAGGTTTTGGAGAAGGTGGATGAACTGGCAGAGGGTATCTTGGTGGTGGGAGGTGATCTCAACTGGTCTCTGCATCCTGATCTTAACACATCCAATAGTGCACCCAGGTTTCGTGGATCTCTGCCTGGGAAGGTAAGGCGCACTTTACATGGTTCTCAGCCGGTCGACACGTGGAGGCTACAGCACCCATCGGTTAGAGACTACACTTTTTTCTCCCACCCACATGGAGTCTATTCCCGCATTGACTACCTATTTCTCTCACACAGACCTCTCCCTTGTTCATTCAACATCTATAGGTCAGGCAACTTGGTCAGATCATGCTCCTATCTCTTTTTCCCTACACTTAGCTCAACCAAGGGTTAAAGGTTGTTCTTGGAGACTAAACAAGCTCCTTTTACAAGATTCCTACTGTAAAGCACAAACCGAACAAGCCCTTGATGACTACATAGAATTCAATAATACCCCGGAGGTCTCTGCAGTATCAATCTGGGAGTGCACATAAGTGTGTCCTTCGTGGTAAAATGATCCAACTAGGCTCATTTATAAAAAAAACAGAAAGAAGCTTTGAAAGACCAGCTTCTCAAAAAATGTATCGCTTTAGAGGCCAGACACAAAGCTGCTTTGTCCTCCGAAGTTCTTGGGAATTGACCAAAGTCAGGACTGCCTTGAATACACTTCTATATGATAGAATAAAACTAGATTTTCGAAAATGTCGTAATCGATACTTCCAATGGGGGTAACAAACACGGCTCAATATTGGCAAGGGCCTTCCGGGCCCAGAGGGCCAAATCATTCATAGCCATGGTTAGAAATGACAAAGGCAAAGAAAGCCAACTTACATCAGACACAGCGGCAGCTTTCCTCTCGTTCTACTCCCAACTTTACAAAATATCAGACAAGACGTTTAGGACAGACTTTCCCAATAGAAGTCCCTCGATACTATCTTTCTTACAGGAGATCGCCTTTCCCACTCTCAAATGTTGACATAGCCTTGCTGGAACAGCCATTTACCAACAACGAACTGGCTGAAGCAATAAAATTTACACCTTCAGGTAAAAGCCCAGGCCCTGATGGTTTTTCAATATCTTACTACGAGACTTTCAAACATAAGCTACTACCCTTGATAGTGCCAGCCTTCAACTCTGTTTGAGAGCACCCCTTTCTCCACACAATCCCTAGAAGCCCACATCATAGTAATACCTAAAGATGGCAAGGACCCTTCTCTGTGCCCGAGTTATCGGCCAATTTCCCTACTTAACGTGGACATTAAACTATACGCAAAACTTATAGCTAACCATTTGAAGCCCATCCTGCCGGGAATAGTCCACTCTGACCAAGTGGGATTCATTCCTGGTCGTGAAGCAAGAGATAGCACAACTAAGATTATCGACCTGGTCCATTCGGCAGTGAGCTCTAATACACCCTCTACGTTGTTATCCACGGATGCCGAAAAGGCCTTTGACCGAATTGACTGGTCATTTCTCGGCTGCATGTTATCCCATATGGGCCTAGGACCAATTGCCCTTAATCGGATTTTAGCTTTCTACCGTACCCCTACGGCTCGTATAAAAATTAACGGATCCAGTCTTGATAGGAAATGGCACCAGACAGGGGTGTCCACTCTCACCATTGATTTTTGTACTTTTGTATGGAAGCACTGGCTAGGGCCATTAGAGCCAACCTTGACATTTCAGGAGTGGTAGTGGGTAAAGTGGAATATAAATTAGCACTTTTTGCAGATGATCTCCTAGCTGTGGTTACCAACCCAACATTTCAATTCCCAATCTGGATAAAGAATTCCAACGATTTGGTTCTCTATCCAAATTTAAAATCAATTATTCAAAATCGGTGGCTTTGAACTTATCTTTAGCTCCTTGTGTGGTTGAAGGGCTCCAGCAGGCTTTTGCATTCCAGTGGCACCCATCACATATTAAATATCTGGGTATACTTATTTCTAAAGATCTGACGCAACTTTTCGACCTTAACTTTAGTCCTCTCCTGGCTAAACTTCGCAAGGATCTTAAAGAGTGGCAGAACAAGCCTTTTCCTGGATAGGTCGTATCAATATTATTAAAATGAACATTCTCCCACGTATCCTTAACCTGCTCCAGACTCTTCCAATTCACATACCCAATAAATGGTTTCATGACCTACAGAAATTGTTGAGACTTTGTTTGGAGGGGAAAGAGGCCCCGTTTCAAACATGACATTTTATATCGACGTAGACACATAGGGGGACTCCAACTTCCACACTTCCCCTCATACCATAATGCGGTGATATTGGGAAGGATCCTGGAGTGGTCAAACGCTAATGGTGAGAAGCAGTGGATCGTTATTGAAGGATCATACCTTTCTTCCTCACCTCTATTTACTCCATGGTTAAGCAAACTACCTATCATCAGACACCCCATAATTGGTCCTACCATTTTAGTATGGTCAAGACTTTGGATCCTTCCACACCTCTCCTCTATTATTTCACCACTGACCCCCTTATTTAATAATCCTTTTTCCCCCCGGGCGTAAAAACTGGCCCCTTTAAGACATGGGTGCGTGCTTGGATTACACGTGTCGGCCAGCTGATAAATTCCACAGGTGTGTCCTCCTTTCTTGAGATCCAGTCCAAGTGGGAGCTTCTGGGATTGGAGATTTGGAGAGATCTCCAGATCAAGCACTTCCTGACCTCGGGATTACCTCGTAATGATATAACTAGAGCCCTCACAGCGTTTGAAACATGGTGTCTAGCAGATGGCTGTCTTCCCCACCTGCTCTACAAACTACTTATAGAAAACCTTTTTAGCTTCTTACCAGAATTCACCACTGCTTGGCAGCAAGATCTGGGATAGCAGGTCCATGAAGCAGACTGGTTAGCCATTTTTGAGACCACACATGCTTGTTCTGCTAGTGTCTCTATAATAGAAACTCATTACAAGGTTCTAACAAGATGGTATAGGTGCCCAGCCCAACTAGCAAACTTTTGCCAGGGTGTTTCTGACTCCTGTTGGAGATGCCAGAATGCCCGGAGCACTACTATGCATATCTGGTGGGATTGTGAGATATTTAGACCTTTCTGTTCCAAGGTGATGGAGGTCTCTGCTGAAATATTAGGAGATGTGGTTCCTGATAGTCCCGCCTTCTGGCTTCTCAACAAGATCGACAACCCAATTTCCAGGTTTAAAAAAAAAAACATTTTACGTTATTTGATTTCGGCTGCGAAAGCAGTGATTCCAACCCACTGAAGATCTTCTAACCCCCCAACCGTCTGGGAGTGGTTCCAGAGATTGGAGTTTTATAGAGTTATGGATGAGCTTTTACTCTCATCTGCTGATAAATTTACTGAATATTACTCCATTTGGAGGCCATGGCTCGAATTCCAGGACTCCGATTAAATGTAATCATTTAAACAAACCAGTTCTCTCACCTACTCTCCTTGCTAGGACTTGATTTGTTTATTTACATAATCTGTACTAGGAAACAATGGCCCCCCTTCCCTTCCTTTATCCCCGTCTCTGCCTTTTCCTTTTTTCTCTTTTCCTTCTTCTATTATAACAATTTTTTGAATGCGTTATTATGGCATTTTGTATTAATGAGGTGGTTTTGTTACCCACTTATCTGTTCTAGTGAATCTCTGTTGAAACTGCCTTAAAAACTTCAATAAAGATAAATATTATTGACCCTACCACCACCATGCTTCACTGATGAGGTGGTATGTTTTGGATCATGAGCAGTTCCTTTCCTTCTCCATACTCTTCTCTTCCCATCACTCTGGTACAAGTTGATCTTTGTCTCATCTGTCCATAGGATGTTGTTCCAGAACTGTAATGGCTTTTTTAGATGTTGTTTGCCAAACACTAATCTGGTCTTCCTGTTTTTGCAGCTCACAAATGGTTTACATTTTGTGGTGAACCCTCTTTATTCGCTCTTGTGAAGTCTTCTCTTGATTGTTGACACATATACATACACCTACCTCCCTGGAGAGTGTTCTTGATTTGGCCAACTGTTGTGAAGGGGTTTTTCTTCACCAGGGAAAAAATTATTCTGTCATCCACCACAGTTGTTTTCCGTGGTCTTCCGGATCTTTTGGTGTTGCTGAGCTCTCCAGTGCGTTCTTTCTTTTTAAGAATGTTCCAAACAGTTGATTTGGCCACACCTAATGTTTTTGCTATCTCTCTGATTGGTTTGTTTGGATTTTTCAGCCTAATGATGGCTTGATTCACTGATGGTGACAGCTCTTTGGATCTCATATTGAGAGTCGACGGCAACAGATTCCAAATGCAAATGTCACACCTAGAATCAACTCCAGACCTTTTACCTGCTTAATTGATGATGAAATAACGAGGGAATAGCCCACACATGTCCATGAAATAGCTTTTGAGTCGATTGTCCCATTACTTTTGGTCCCTTAAAAAGTGGGAGGCACATATAGAAACCGTTGTAATTCCTACACCGTTCATCTGATTTGGATGTAAATACCCTCAAATTAAAGCTGAAAGTCTGCAGTTAAAGCACATCTTGTTTGTTTCATTTCAAATCCATTGTGGGGGTGTATAGAGCCCAAATTATGAGAATTGTGTCGATGTTGCAATATTTATGGATTTGACTGTATATACAGGCAGAGAGGTAAGAGAACCCTGCTCGCAAGCATACAATCTATGGGAGATATATATATATATATAATGTGTGTGTGTGTGTGTGTGTGTGTAAAGCATCCAGTGTTTCCCAAACTTTTGCAGTTCTCGGCACCCTTAGAGTCTCCATAATTTTTTCAAGGCACCCCTCCAAAATAATTACGGAGCAGTCCCGTTTTTTAAGTAGTTGGGTCAAAATACGTGTGACAGGATGGACAGCCTATGCCACCCTGTCTGTTGTTGCTGGGAACCGGCTGGGCTTACTTTGCCAACGTCCCCTTTCGTTATTACGAATACGCCCCTCCTGCCACAGTGGGAGGGGCCTGCTGCCACCACTGAGCTACTTCTATGGCACTCAGAACCACGTTTCTTCTGGGTAACTGACGCTGCTAGTGTACCTCGTTGCTGGTGTACCCAGGCTGGTAACTCTAGACCTCTTACTATGGATCTGGGTTGCTGTTAATGGATCCCCCCTGGCCTATCACATTGACCAGGGCTGCTGGGTAGCAGCAGAGGGGTGGTACTGGAAACGCTTGGGTCCAAACCTCAGAGACAGCAGGAGGACCAATTAGATTTAGGATCTAATCTGTAGGTCTTTGAAGCAAGATGGTTTATTTGCTCACACTGGTTTGAGGTACCAGTGATCAAGTCAGATGTTGAAATCAGAAGAACACTTACATGCTCACACAGCTCATCTTTTTTATACAGTTCAGAAATAGTCTATTTTTAGAATCGGGATGTAACCCTGCTTGGCAAAACATAACTTTACATGCATTGCACAGCTAACGATATTTAGATTTATCTGTGAAATTCTAGAAACGCTGTGATGTCCTACACCTGGTTTTCAGATGCAGAGTGCAGGAGCCAGTCTTAATTAAAAGTTCCTGCCTTCAATGTTGGACCTTCACACATCAAAAGATCTAATTAACATGTGGCCTTTCATCAGACCGTTCGGAATACATATTCACACAGAACAACGAAAACCAAAAACAAGCTAGTTTCCCACATCACAATACACAGGAGGCTTTGTAAACAAAGGCTCATTGGAACTGATATATACATCAGAAATAGGCATATCCTATAGCAAGGTTAAACAAGAGACGAATTTCTTCCCCTGATCTCAGAAATAACGATTTCCTATCTCACAATATCAAAAAATAAGTGCACGTGCAATTACATTAATAAGTGGCTTGCACTATTTGCTTTTAAGTAAATTTTTACCAAAAGCTATTTAATAGTGATCCAGTCACAATACGTAATAAGTATCTAGGTCAGGAAAGAAATACTTATTTGTTTTGTCCCTGTTTTCTTTCTTTATATATCTTTTTAAAAGTCACTTTGAGAACAACCCTGACCTGTCACATGGGTGCTTTGCCCCTGCAATTTAAAAAGCTGAGCTACAAGCTGTGGAGACCATAACCATATGTATGTAATGATGAAAAAATACCCTTGTCTCTACTTTTAGTTAGAGACTCTCTGTGAGTGTGTGTCTATAGTAGGGAATTTAGACTGTAAGCTCCAATGGGGCAGGGACTGATGTGAATGAGTTCTCTGTACAGCGCTGCGGAATTAGTGGCGCTCTATAAATAAATGATGATGATACTCTTTTCACCTGAGTGATTAATACCCACAAAAAAAACAAATTGCATGTGTGTTCTTGCATAGGGTGGAGGCATCAAGGGAGGCACCCTAACTATTCAGGGGGATGGAAAATAGTATGTTTATGCTTGCTATGCACTTTACATAAGATTATTTTAAATACATGTTGATACAAAATTAACAAACGGCATTGTGTATGAACAGTTTTACCTGAATTACCTTTATTCATCTTGGGCTGCAGTTGAACTGTTGGTGGATGTGCCGAATTTGAGCTTTTACTAAGAATACTTAATGGCAGCGTGGCATGTTTACATGGCATTGTTCATATATACATTATCTTAATATTTAGAGCTTGTTTAGTTATTCTTTGCACATGTATTAAGCAAAAAATGTCTAGCAGATGGACAGAAAGTCACACTGTAATTTTAGAAGTTCAGTGCATCATGCAAATACCCTTTTTGTTTTGTTCTTAGAAAAAGACAAATGTGAACAGTTTTACAGGAATGTAAAGTATCATTTAATATCTAATAGTGCTTGATAATATGTAATTCACAGCCACTGGGAGAAAAGCACAGGGTAAAGGAAATTCCAATAAATCTTTCTTTTTTTTTTCAGTTTAGAGAGCACAAAGTAGTTATTGATGAACTATCCAGTTTAAAGAAAGCTCTGGTAAGCTATTGAAATGTTATCATTTTTTTAATGTGTTTGTTTATGTCCAGTTTGTTTGTACAGAAGCATTATACTCTGTTTCCTGAAAATCACAGTGCATTATGTCAAACATCACAAATATTGGTGTTGCTTCTCTTTTGCCAAATGCAAATGCTGGTCGTATGCTAAAAATTGTTTAAGGTTTGCCTGTCACAAAATAATGTAACTACGATACACTGGCTCACTCGCACATAGTTACTGACCAGAGTTAGGCTGGGTACACACTACAGGGTGTTCAGCCAATTATCGAGCTAATTATCGAGCAAATCACACGACAAATGACCGTTTGGCCCGAAAGTACATTAATGTGTACTCTTCAACGATGAACGATTATCGTTTCATTTGATTTTTAAACTGAACTAAAAATCTCGTTCACCGATGGAACAATGTTGTTCCAATTCTACAATGTGTATGCACTCACGACCAGCAGAGTCCGTAGATCTCTATGGAGTGTGCAGAGTCGCAATCTTTTCCGCCGATTGGTATGACCGATTAAGGGCACAGATCTGAAGGTTAAACGTGTATAGTGTGTACACATAAATCTGCATAATGATCTATCTTTTTTTTTTTCTTTGTCTCTCATTGGTAAAGTTGTTAAAGATGTCGCATCAGGAGAAATTTTCTGTAATGTGTACACAGCCTAATACTCAGACTTATTTAGGGCATGGTTCTGACAAATTGCATTGAATGATCTTTGGTGCTATAAAGGCTAACACCCACTGCTTTTACTCAGTTCCACATGTAAAACATGGACAGGTTTGTAAAGTCGTCATTAAAAATGCCTACATAAATTGCCTGATTTAAAATGGCAATACATGAAAACAAAATAAAACAAGCTGCAATAAATGTAAAAAAAAACAACCAAAAACACAACAAAACATCCCTCATTCACCCTCTTTATTTCTCGCCTAGATCCAGGGTCTTCATCTGTAGCAAATCCAAACATCCTTGGCTTGGCAAAATAAAAAACCGTCATATGTGACTAGCACCTAAGAACTCCCAGCACAAATGAGCTTTTTTTTTCAAAATGTTGACATTTTAACTGTGCGGACATCATAAACATCAACATATCGACTACATCCTGCTACTGCATTGAAGATTATTGCATGGCAGAATGATCTTTATTGCTCTATAATAATGGAGATGCAGAACAACATCTTTGCATTAGCTGGGTGTGGACCCAGTGCTTGTGTGTCCTGTCCCTTTGACAATTTTCAGGAGAGGTCGCATGGGCTCTTTCTGTAAAAAACTTGTAGGTATGTTTTTTGTCTAGTGACACTCACGGCACCTGGTACTGGTATTCAACAAATCTGCGAATTCTGCTGCATTTGCATTTTGCAGGTCTTCATGCAGCATATGAAAATGATTTAAATCCTATAGAGATGTGTTTTCTGTCTAAAGTGTGCTCCTGTATTCTTGTCCTGCATGTTAAGTATGTACTGCACCTTTTCATACATCTGACAGATTTGTGTATGTTGACTAAATCCCCCTTTTTCTGTTTAACTCTTTGAAAGCTGTGACTCCATCACCCCACCCCATTTCATGCATATTTAATTAAGGTACCTTTCAGCTAAGTATTACCAGCATGATCTATAACATGTAGGCAGATGCCACAGAGAGAGTTTTGTACTCTGTTGTAGATGTAGCCATCTTAATGAGGCCACCTTGTCAAGGTAGACAATCCAATCAAAATGTGCAGTCGGGTTTATTTTAGATATTATATAGCAAAATTACAGTGCCTAATATACAAATGTGACTAGTATGTATTTAGTGTCTAAAGTGTGCTCATGTATAACAGACTCCCACCATTTTCTTTTCCATAGCTGCTTAGTAGATAAATGAATAAAATAAATTATACAGCTTTAACACATTGTAATGTAAACCTGTTTTTATTATCCATTTATATATGTTTTAAAAGACTTGTCTGCTTACACAAATGCACATTAAAGTGTAAACAAGGGATATGTTCACTTCATGAAAAGGTGTTCATTAATATAGCAATCTTAGTTTTTATAAAATGGAGTTCAACTTATGTTGAATGTATTTTTTCCCTCTATGAATATATAATACAGCGTATATGATTGCTTAACAATAATTGTGCTTCATATTTTTTTTTTTTTTAGAGGGTGTACAGACAACAACCTAACAGCAACATTTACTTTTTCGCAGATAAATCTAAAACCCTCAGTGAATGCAAAAGTGAGTGCAAGTATGTTTTTGGTTTTTTTTCTAAATATTAATATTTTAATACAAGTGCATGTAACCACACCACTTATTTGAAGTATGTCTGTGTAGATGCTTTGCATGACCATTTGGGAGAGCTGCCTAGCATTGCATGTACTAGCAAGTAAAAATCTCACTTCTAAGTCATACCTACTCTGCATTTTAAACCACCCACTTAATTAGTTATTACCCTTTTCCCTCCTACAATACTACTAAGTGAAGCCTCATTTACATCTTAAATAACTGATTAAAGTAAGGGATATGTGCTACATTTATACATTTCAATATGTTGTATGTGTATAAATGCATTTTACTGTATGAAATATTCCTGCATGGTGTAAAAAGGCTTTCCAATTTAAAAAAATGGCTCAGAGGAGATCACTGCCGGCTTAAAGAATACATAAAAAGCAAGTCCTATTGTGTGGCCTCCACACCTTGAGAGCTTTAGGAATAGCTTTTCCTGCAACACAAAATCTAGTTTTTACATTTGGGAGCAATATAAGGTGTATTAATCACTTTCTGAGCAGAAAAAAAGATTGTTTTACTTACTAAAAAAATAAAAATACTAATGAATTGGATATTGGGCCCATAACCTATTTGACTTCATCAGATCAAAAAAATGTAATTGCTTCTATTCATATTTCTAAATATAAATATGCAGAACAAAAAGTCAAAGAAAAATACCTATAAATATTTATTGTATCACCATCAATGCAAAGAGGTTTGTCCTGATTGGTGGACGACAGTGAGAGTATTAACTGGATCATGGACCCATCCTCTTCTCTCGGTCTCTGACTTGGAGAGATCATTGGAAGAGGAGGGGGAACTACTGGAAGAATTAGATTTTCCACAGGTCTTAGACCTGGATGACTGAAACAGGAACCAGGACATCGAAGATCTGGTTCTGGCAGTACGGCGCGCCTTAGACCTCTGGGCTCATCCATGTCCAGACCATTAAATCAAGTGTTATTTAAAAAAAGTTAAGGGACTCTACCTAGACGACCTGCTGATCAAGGCCCCCTCTGATTAGCTTCTGCATTATCATTTAGACCTCACCATCGAGATCCTGCAGCTACATGGCTGGATTATAAATCTACAGAAATCTTAGTTAATACTAGGCCAAAGGATGATTTTCTTAGGTCTCATCTTGGACACCAAAATACAGAAAATCTTCCTTTCAGAGGACAATGTTTGTTCGGTACAGAACTTGGTGAGCAGGGTCCAAGACAGTCACCGGTTCACCATGCTCCTTTTCATGAAGCTATTCGGCAAGTTGGTCTCAATTTTCGAGACAATTTCCTAGGAAGGGTTTCATTCGAGATGCTTTCAGAGGGATCTTCTAAGGAAGTGGTCAGTCTCAATCTCCGCTTGGAACACCAGAGGACACATTTGTACCCAAGGCCTGGTTATCAGGTGGAGGGTCCGAGAACACCTGAGCATGGGCAGACCTTTTGTCCCATTCTCATGGATCATCATAATGATGGACGCCAGTCTAAAGGGCTGGGGCACAGTGGCACTCTATCTGAGCCTTCAGGGTCTTTGGTCGGCACAGGACTCTTCCCTCCTAATAAACATCCTAGAGTTGAAGGTCATGTTGATGGCTCTCAGAGGGGCTCAGTCCCTGATTCAGGGATCCCTGGTCCGCCTACATTCAGACAACGCCACGGCCGTGGCAGATGTCAACAAGCACAGCGGGACAAACAGTTCAAGGGCGATGCTCATAGCAGCCTAGATTTTTTTCTTGGGCGGAACAGTTCGTCCCATCACTGTCAGCCGTATTCATTCCAGACATTCAAAACTGGGAAACCGACTTCCTAAGTCGTCACACAGCATTGCCAGGGGAATGGTCACTCTATCTGGAGGTATTTCAGATGCTGGTCCAGAGGTGTGGACTCCTGGCACAACTTATTGCATCCAGGCACAACTGGCGGGTTCCCAGGTTCTGCTCAAGACCCGGTGTCAGTGGACATAATTACAATGCACTGGAAATCTCGGTTGGGGTATCTCTTCCCTCCCATTCCAATGCTTCCCCGAGTCCTATGGTGGGTCAAACAAGGGAGGCTCCCAGTTATTCTGGTGGCTCCGGATTGGCAATGCAGGGTATGGTATGCAGATATCCTCTTCATGCCAGTAGGACAAGGACTTTGTCTGTCCCTACGCAATGACCTCCTCCTGCAGGGTCCATTTCAGCATCAGGACCTGCCTCGGTTGACTTTAACAGCATGGCTGTTGAAGCCAGCCTCTGGTGGTCCAAGGGATTTTCCTCCAGGGTTGTGAATATCCTGTTGTGGGCTAGGAAGCCTGTCTTAGCTTCCATTTACCATAGAATCTGGTGCACCTATATTAAATGGTGTTCGGGCCGGGCACGCCACACAGATAAATTCCATTTGACCTGGCTGCTGGCTATTCTCTAAAATTGTTTTGACGTGGGGCTCGCCTGGGATCCTTAAAGGTCCAGGTCTTGGCCTTTTCTATCTTCTTCTAGATGCGTCTGGCGGACCTGCCGGACTTTGGTACTTTTTTTGCCGGGGGTTCTTCACATTCAACCTCTCTTTGTTCCTCTCACGGCACCCTAGGACCTGAATTTGGTACTCTCCATGCTCCAGTATCCCCCATTGAACCCTTACAGTCAGCGGACCTTAGGTTCCTGACATGGAAGGTGGAATTTTTGCTGGCCATTGCGTCGGCTAGACAAGTGTCAGAGCTTGGTGCCCTTTCCTGCAGAAAACCTTTCCTTATCTACCATGACGACGGGGCAGAAATTCGGACTGTCCCTTACTTTCAACCGAAAGTGATATCCGGGTTTCACGTCAATCAGAAGGTAGTAGTGCCGGTGTTTCAAGACGCACCCTCGGGCTCCACCTTACAGTATCTGGATGTGGTCAGGGCATTACGTATTTATCTCCAGAGGACTTCAAGTATTCGACATACAGATTTTCTTTTTGTCCTGATCAATCTCCAAAAAAGAGGCTGGCCAGCTTCCAAGCAAACCATTGCTAGATGGCTTCTACAACAAAGCAGGTGTATCTTAACGCCAATAAGTCTGTACCTAGTTGCATATGGCACATTTCACCCTGTCTGTGGGGGCTTCCTGGGTTGTGGGAAATGGGGCCTCGGGCAGACCAGCTGTGTCGGCCGGCCACCTGGTCCTCTGCCCACACGTTCACCAAATTTGATCAGTTTTTCTACGCTAGCTTTGGCTGTAGTGTACTATGAGCTGGGCTTCCAGAGCGGTACCTCCCTTAAGGGGCTGCTTTTGTATGTCCCCATGGTAGCAGTGTCCCCCAGATTGGAGGAAAGAGACAAAAGGTTTTTTTATACTTACGATAAATCCCTTTCTCTGATTCCATCTGGTGGACAGTGTGTTCTCTCCCTTCTGCCCTTCTGTTGTTTTCTTCTTGGTTGTTCGACTCCACTTCCTTGAAATCTTTAGTATTACAACTGACTAGCTACAGGGGGCTGTAGAGGGGAGGAGTGTTAGCAGCCACAAATTAACTAGTTAATTTGCAACTCCACACTCCCCAACTACAATCCAAAGGTAGCAGAGTCCTCCAGATGGGGTCATAGAAAGGGATTTATCGCAAGTATAAAAATCCTTTTTTCATTCTCCAATATCCAGATAAAAATTTTCAAGGTTCAAATGGGGCATAATCTGTGAGAGAGACAATATAGAGAAATAAAGTCACAACAATTATAGCAGCCTTAAGCAGGGGTTAACTTGAATACGCTATAGGACTTGTGACACTAGCACTGTTCCGATCAGTGGCCACCTCAGGCTTGAGCAATATTGTGGACGCTTTTGGCAAACACACAGATTCATGAGGCCCACAGGAATTTTAGATGAAGGAAGAGGACTAGTTGATCCTTGTACTCCTGCTGAACTGACTAAAGATTGGAGTGATACAGAAGAACTGTAATTCCAGGTTACTCAGTATCTTCTGGCCTCCACACGCAGCCTTTTATTCTGTCTTCTGTCCCCATCCTCCAGTTTCTCTCCTCTGCCTACTCAGTTGTGGAGGGTTTTGTCTCCTGTAGCTGGACGGCAAGCAAAGAAAACTAATCTTACTAAACTGTAAGGACATTTTCCTGAAAAGAGACTAATTACGGGAGATGTAATTGGCATAGCTATTGTTCCTGGATTCATCCTTGCATTGCTGGGCTGCAGATTGTTGCTCTCTGGTTGAGTAGCACTTTCAATAGGCTCTGGGAATAGCATGAATCATAGTAAAACCTTCTTGCCGCTTTTTGCACCAGTTCAAAACTCTCCACAAGACTAAATTTGGGACCAGGGAAAAGGGTCCACGTTCACTATCCACGGAAAAGCATTGAGTCTTAATGGTTTCCGGTAAGGTGATGGATGATTTCCCTGCAATTCAGTTTGCGGCAGGAGACACCTTGCAGCTGACATTTCACTAGTAACTCCTTCTGATCCATCACCGTCAACAAATCTATAGGCTCAGTTGGCTGGAAAACTCTCAGCCCCTTTGTAGCCTGGTGTGAGTATACCACCCTTAGCTGGGATGGCAGTTACCCTCTGTAGACCAGAGTATATCCAAAATAAGGCTTTATTATGACAGCACAACACCACAAGATGTTCACAAGATACAGTGTAAATGGTAGCATATATCCTCCAGCAGCCTCTTGCAGTCAGCACTTCAAAATAATAATCTCAGTCTCTTTCAGAGTCTTATCCTTCCGCAATATTACCACTACCGATTAGCTAGACAGTTATGGTGTTGCCCAGCCTGGGTTACTGGCTCACACAGACCCTGTCCTGGTAGGGTTTCCTCCAGCGGCACCACGATACCTGGCCCAGAATCCTATTTGCTTATATTTCGTACACCAGGATCCTCCAAGCTAGAATAGCTTTTTTGGCATTCTGCTCTCCTTATATTCTTAGCTGTTTACACAGTGAGTCAGGTCAAATGTCTCAATCCTCCCTCTTACAGCAGGGGTCTCTCAGTGGATATTTTAACTGTTAGACATACTGTCTCTGTTACCTTGATTATACAATGGAATTGCTTGACTCAGTTAGCTATTTGGCTGAATACACTAAACACACTAAACAAAGGGTTACAATATAACATTGAGGAATGACACTTCACGCTTGCGTGAAACAGCAAGACATTTGACACATGGTATCTGCAACATTACACAATCTGAGTCTGTGATTTATTTTGATACAATAACATTTATATCGATACATATTAATACATTTCCCAATGCTATTTCAGCCAGTACATTACTGTGGAGGCATATTGCATATCATCTAGATGTTCTAACCTTATTCACTCTCATTACCTGTTGACTTAGCTAATTAACTTGGGCTGCCAGCTAGTTAACTCAGACATTGTTCTGATTACAAACCAAATCTAAGCTGCACTCCATAACAATGGACATTTGAGACAAATGGTAATTACATTAGCTAACACAAGCAAAATGACTTCTGCTGTACTGTTATTTTCACACAATATGGCAACATTCTTTCTATTCCTAATACATACAATATTGCAGATAAAAGCAAGGGCAAAATGTACCTAATAACATGAAATAATACACCGATGCACTGGTATATATACTTAGACTGGGCCAAGGATTAAAAAGTAAATTAAACCGTGAGAATCGGGTGATGAATAAAAAGTTCTCAGTCCAATAGCACCCCGTTTCTTGACACCTGGACAGATTGTTGGGTCGCTGATTTTCTGGAACAGGAATTGGGGTATCTTGAAACAGCTGGAGTAACTTCCAAGCGCCACTTTCTGCGACTGCCATCCACTCAGACTTTTTGGTCAGATCTCGGACCAAAGTTTCTCCTTTGCATTGCAGGAAGACGTCCAGAAGGGCTTTCATCTTCTGCTTGTTGTCTCCTTCCCTTAAGCAAATATTCTCCTAGACTTTTATTGGAGTGCTGCAGCTCAACAGGTACAAGTTGCAGGAACAGTCTCCCACACTCAGTTATAGCAGGGCTCTTCCATCTAGGAGTACCACCTCTCTGGCAGAGCTATGGTGCTCCATCCCTTCTGTATGGCCATCGTTATGCATTTGATGCAGGTCAGGGACCCATTATAAGTTTTACTGTGAGGTTGACTCCCACCACCACTTGTTGTGGGCCTAGGACCCACCAATAGATACTTGCTTCCAATGCTCTTGGGACCCAGCCGAATACTTCGTACTGTGGCTGGGCAGATGTATCCAGTCAACACTTAGATTGATTTTAGGCTAGGGCTACGATCAACCTTACTGCATTTCAGGGAGGGCTAGTACCCATTCTGATTACTGTGGTGACTAATACCTGCTACTAATGGATAGGTGGTGGAAACACCGCGCTTCCTGAAGGATGTATATGCAGCCACTATATGGAACCCAGTGAAACAAGGAGAGGTCTCCACCCCATGAGAGGAAAAGAGATTGCAAAGTGGAGGTGTAGGATGGTAAGGGGTGGTATAAAGTGAGAGTTAAAGCAATGAAATATGGTATTTATTCACAATAAATAAATAAAAAATATAGATATAGATAGCACTTGTGCATGTGCAAAATATTGCTCACAAAGTTCTGGCCAGAGCAACTAGTTTGTAAACACAAATGATTGCAAACATAGTGCTTCATACATGCAGTGGAGCAAATATTGAAGGATCTAAAAGGCACAGTAACAACTCCAATATGCAAAGTCAGACTCTGATATCATACCAATGTGGGTCCATCAAATCACAAGGAACAAGAGGCCCAAATGTCCGAATGTGATCATGCAGTAAGAAATAGACAGAACCCAGTGTTGCGCTCCTTAGTGACCTCAAATGGGGTAACGCCCGGGGGGAAACAGTCTGTAGGTATAAAGTCTGTTGAAACCTAGTCCATAATAATGACAAGTGTATGTGGAACTCCAAGGTGTAATTGTTGGTCGGGTTAAAAAAAGTATTTTAGAGATATTAAAGGTAACGAAACTTACAAATGTGAAGTGGTGCAGCCTAATCGGGCAGTGTAGACATACTCTCATCTGTTTTCCCCTCTGGAATTCCTCTTACCTCTCCGGAATCACGGAGGGCTGCGTTCGCTGACAGTCCCGAGGTTCGAATGAAGTGTTGCGCATGCGCAGTTGTCCCTGATGGTTGTAGTGGTAAGCACGGCTGTTAGCTGCTGCCTACAGCCGTTCTCCGTGATGTCCCGGTGGTGGAATAGAGAAGACCTCAATAGGCGACTACTGTTTTTTACTGTGAGACTGAAACCCACTTCCCCCTCTCTAATCTTGGGGCGCTCAGGCCAAACACTCCAGCTGTGGCGTGTTTCGATCCCCTTTGTTTACTGGGTGCAAAGCTCTGTTGTTGGGACACTGCCCAATATTTCACACTACAGGTAGAGTGAATGTAACCTCATCCAGCTCACACTTAGGTAGACTGTAGACCTAGCATAATGCCAATTTCTCAGCTTCTTGTGGGGCTACAACCCATTCTAAGAACTGTGAGGCTGAGACTCACTCCTTGTTTGCTGCTTCTAATGTTTCTAGGCCATAAATCATGCCTGGGTTCAGACCTGCTTCCACTACCAAACCTCCAGGCTATGGCTCACCCGGTCCTTTTACTCTGTCTTACCTGTAGGGTATACAAGTCCTCCACCAGTTGGTGCTTTACCTACACCATTTAGTTTGGGTGCACCACCTCTCTGGACTTGGTCAGTTGCTTGCCCTCTGTGGCTGTACCAACCCTGGTCAACTTCCATCCAGATGGACCGTAATCTTAGCCTGCTGCCAGTGTCATCTCACTGGGATCCCCTTCTCATTGGACTCTGCCCTATGCTTGGTACTGCTCAGTTGTTGTCTGCACCTCCCCCCAAGCCCGTGCCTTTATTGTCCTCTGAACACAGGATCCTCTTATGGCCCTTAGCTTTCCTATTAGTAACTCGTGACTGTCACAGTTCTGTAGTATAAGTTGATGTCTCGAAAAATTGCAGAGCCCTAGGCTACACCTCATGTACGATACCCTGAAAATCTACCCAGATTACCACCTGACTAGGTGATCCCACCACTGCCACCAAATGTCATGATCTCAGGGAACCCACAAACTATGTGTACTCATTATCGAGTACATATGAACATACTTTCACACCGAGGCAAATATTTGGAAAAATATGCATTATGTTTAATAAAAATAAAGATTGAACGGGGACATAAACTGTGGGAAAGGCATTACAGGGAAATACAGGCACACTGCAGGCATTGCTACACTATAACACAAGGCATATATCAGGGGTGGCCAACCAGTTGAAGCCCAAGAGCCAAAAAATATCCATAGATGCGGTTAAGAGCCAACTTTACCATATATATATATATATATATATATATATATATATATATATATATATATATATATATATATATATATATATATATATAGTATGTGCATATACATATATACAGTATAAACATGCGCATACCGCACACACATACTTAGCAAGATATTGTAAATTGTTATTTTTTCAAAGTGAAAAAGAAGATATCCAACTTTGTCAAAATGTTCATAATAATAATCAACTCAGCTCTTACCTTGCTCTTGTGTCCAGCGGAGGAGAGTTCAAATGGTACTTACAGTCTCACCACAGTAGCTCATGGTGTTTCTGTATCCACAATCGCTGTGGAGGGATCTGTTGAAGTGGGAATAAAAAAAGTCATAAATAGTCAACATGCCCCTTACATACGCATCAGCCTCTCCACATGCCATGAGATCTAACTACATGCCCCATACACGGCAAGAAGCCTCTCCACGTGCCCCATACACGGCAAGAAGCCTCTCCACGTGCCCCATACACGACAAGAAGCCTCTCCACGTGCCCCATACACGTTTTAGCTTCATTATAAGCTTTTTTTCTTTTAGTGTGACAAGTTGTTTCACTGTTAAACAAATGCACTTCAACTGTAAATGTGGTGTTTACAGATTAATTAGTTGTGTGTGACAAGGAAAAGATGCTTTCATTTAACTTAATTTAATATAACTAAACAAGTTTGTGACAATTAATTTAGATCTGTTGCACATTATCAGTTTTACTACTTTAATGGAAAATAAACTGAATTGAATAACTTAAGAAATATTTTGTACTTGACAGAAACATTGGATGACATGAAACAAACTTACCAGGATCTTGAACTCTGAAAAAACTGAAGTTGAGAATTAAGTCTTTCTTGTGGGATCTGAGATGTGTGGCATATTTTGTACTGTCAGTTTAACTGCTCATAGAGACCTACCTTATTCTGAAGATAATAGGAACCTAAGACGCAGAGGGCCTGACAGCAACCAGCAGTTAATGATCAGTGATCTTTCTCACAACTACAGCTGTTCATTCTCAGGTTATGTTCTTCACTTAAGAGGACCGCTGACTCCTCAACCTCTACAAGATAAAAATGGCAATGTTTTTCTTTGGAATGGAGAAGTCTTTGGTGGTGTTAAAATTTCAGATACTGCTAATGACACTCAAGTAATATTTGAGTATCTTGCGTCCTGTGATAATCAACAAGATGTGTTGTCACTGTTTTCCAAGATACAAGGACCTTGGGCCTTCATTTACTACCAGAAAAGGAGTCACAGCCTGTGGTTTGGAAGAGATTTTTTTGGTCGTCGGAGTCTTTTGTGGAGATTTAGTGATAATCTCAGAACAACTTTATGTCTTACTTCTGTGACAGAATCGCTCACTGGACCCGATATAATTCAGTGGCAGGAAGTTCCAGCATCAGGTATTTTCAAGTGTAATCTGAGCGCCTGTGCGGTATTCAAATCTATAAGATTAACATGGTATTCATGGATGTCTGCTTTAGAGATACCACTAACAAAAGCAGTAGTAATTGATGAGGAAAAGAAATGTATTTTAAATGACCTTCCAAAATACTTAACTGAACTACATATTGGAAATGGTAAACTTATTGCTCCAGTATCTCAATTAAACATAGAAATTCCTGAATCATTTACGGAATCAACTGGCATAAAACCTTGTAATAATGTCAGCGTAGAAAATCTTAAAATGCTGATTTCACAAGGACACAGGAAAAATGCACAGTCACTTGTAAATGTTTTAAGTGAAGCTGTGCGGAAACGGGTTATTTACCTTCCACAATTAAACTTTTGCTTAGTTACAGGAGCTGAGAAACAAGCAAATGTTGCAATTCTTTTTTCTGGTGGAATTGACTCCATGATGTTGGCTGCTCTTGCTGATTGCCATGTTCCACCAGACGAACCCATTGACCTTCTCAATGTAGCATTCAGAATGAAAGCACCAAATCCACTAAATGTATCCTCAAAAAAACAAAACAAGCTAAAGAAACAAACTGATGATCTCTGTCCTTTGTATGTTGATCCTTTTGATGTTCCTGATCGAATTACAGGAAGGTTGGGTTTAGAAGAACTTAAGATATTGAGCCCAACAAGAATGTGGAATTTTGTAGAAATTAACATTACACCTGAAGAGCTTAAGCAAATGAGGCAACAGCACATATCTCGGTTAATCCAGCCTCTCAATACTGTTCTCGATGATAGCATTGGCTGTGCGGTTTGGTTTGCTTCTAGAGGAATCGGCATGTTGAGTGGTAATGAAGAAATGAAACCCTATACCAGCACTTCTAAGGTAAGCAGCCGTTGCATCGATTGTTGTATTTGAGGGATGGACCAATCGCAGGAGCCAGGTATTATTACTTAATGGCTGAGACCATTTCTTAGCTGCTTAAAACACTCAACTGGCTCTAGATTAGTCTGACATTTCATTAAAATCAGTGTCCCCAAATGCAGCAGTTTTCCTCTTTATGTATTACAAAGATGTTAGAAACAGCAAATGCATTTTTCCACTTAAGGAATTTTTAGATATGCAAATGTTCAATTATACTTTCATGCACTGTATATTAACAAACTGGGTAGGGTGATCCAATTATTGTTTGTGGCATAACAATTTAGGGATTAAGTGTAGTCATAGATATGTACATGAAGGTGAAAATGACGCAGCATAACTAAAGTGCTGCAAATGTTACATGGGATAGCTTGCGAGAAAGGGACTTCGAATAGGGGCCTTGTCAAACCATTACTGTTGACTGTTTTTCACTGATATTGCAGAGGGGAGAGGGGTATGCCAATAGTTCTTGAGCATGTACAGATATAAGTTTGATATTTACGTTTCCAGTGTTTGTAAATGTAATAAACATTGGGAAGAATGTAGGGGGATATTTGTCAGATATGTGTGATATTGGAGAGTGGGAGCATTTCTGTAAAAAGTGGCATTTTAAGTGAATTTTGGAGATACTGTAGTGTGTGGGACTTGATAGTGGTTTTAAGATTAGTAGTCTATATATTAAAATGTTCCCTATCAAATTTGGGGTGTTTTTCTTATTGCAAGTCTATTACTGTTAAGAAGTCAATGTCCTCCTTGCGACCCCCACTGTTATGTAAATCTTTTTTTAACCTTGCACTTTACAAGCGTAAAAGGAAGAAAAAGCAATTCATCAATTTCTCTAAAAGCTAGTAATGTAATATACGTGCTTTGTGTAGAGGTGTTAATGTACAGAGTGGATACATAGTGCTATCTATGGATATTCAGGGCTGTTTGTATGATTATTACTGTAGAGAATGAAGAATATATTGTAATGTGTTTGGACTTTCTTACATTGTTTTTCTGGTGTTTTTCATGATTATTATTATGCGCCACAGATTCCATAGTGCCGGATACAGAAGCAAGTAACAAATAGAGGAGGCAATACACATAAGTAGCACAGATGCGTGTGAGTAATGCTATAGAGACTAACACAGAGTGCAGCAAAAGACATAAGGACGAATAAACCACACAATAAGAGGGTGCAAAGGAACCTAGATGTAGTAAAATCGTAGGAAGTATGAATATACAAATAACAACCACAGACTCTTTTAAAAGGGCAGAATGATTATAGCTCTTCAAAGAGAAAATGTAGCGTTATCAGCATATAGAATCAGGTTGTGCACGTAGTTTGGGGTCCGGAATTCTAACCCTAGATATCCCTACAATGGTCCTGGCTGTTGGTGTTCGGCATCCACGCCTGGTGTAGCCGCAGCTCTTGCCGTGTGTGAAACACGGAAATGACCTAAGAACACAAACTACGTTGGCTGGTGAGTAACAAATGCATACAACGCATTTCATCCAATATTGGACTTTTTCAAGGATACTGATAAGTGTAGTGCAGTGGTTCTATATAGGCTGCCTCCTTCATTAATTGGTTCAAATAATTTTATTAATCTAAAAGTTAAAAGCAATGTAGTAATACAGTAAATATGACTAAACTATATAAAATGGGGCAATGCTAACAAAAAAGATAAATCTAAATTAATAAATGTCACTTTTGATTAGATGAGCATACCTCTTATTCATTCTATAGGAAATAGAGTATGTTCAAAATTTATATTGTTAGGAACGATCCAAGATCAAAATCAATATTGAGTCCATATGGTTGTCGAAGTCAGATAATTGGATATGGGCATTTGAATTAATAATTAACAACTTTATTGTCTTTGTCCGAAATTATGCGTATAGCACGCTACGGCGTGGAGGAGCGTGATCAACTGCAACACGTGGCAGACACTTTTACACACATTTACACGGACACATACAGTTGTAAATAGCTCATATTAAAAGTAGTTGCAACACATAGTTATTTGTACTGAAATGTAGCAACATTTATGGTGAAATATTATGTTATATACACGTTGGTGAGATCTGAGGTTAAGGTCACAGGAAATATGTCATGTTTAGTATCATTCTAATCCCCTATTTATCCGCAGACGTCCGGTTCATTTGCCGAAAGGATCGCACATTGCGTATGCTAGTTATGGATGATAGGGAATAATTGATTAGAATGATATTGGCTTTGTAATGCTAATAGACCAGTTTGAACCAGTTCTAAGTATGCATCTTCTGGAGAAGTCAAGCACACCCCTGGATGGCATCGTTTGAACTGGCCAATGACCTGCATTACACTGGACCTTCCTAAAGTCTGAACCTATGGACCAAGCCACATCATCTGTATTGTTTTCACTGTATCACTAACTGTATATAAGAGGTGGCTCTGGGACCAGTGTTCAGTCTACTTGACTTCAGACCTGAATGACTGTATTCAGAGCGCCTGCTTAAAGTAACGGCTGTACTTATTTTATTCTGACTTGTTATTCTGCTACTTTTCGCTATTAAATCACATTGGGCTTTGGAACCACATTACGGCAATTGGAGAATCATTATTGGATGGCAACTGGATGTGCATAACATGGTATTAAAGATTTCATCTGGTATATCCACTTTGCTTCTATTCTTGGAATATTCTCCATATAGTCCCCACCCCTCCAGAATTTCTTGACCCATTAGATTCCTAAGAATCTTCATCCTTTTTGGTCACGATTGTGTACATTGAGGAAGTAATTTGAAACACTGGTGGTAGTTACCCCTTTTCAGATATTATTTATATGCTCAGCAATTCTGGTCTTTAATTTTCGCTTAGTCCTACCTATATATTGTAGTCCACAATCATGTTCTAACATATACACCACTCCTTCTGTATTACAATTGATTGTTTCTTTAATCTTAAATTCCTTTCCATTAGAGTTTGATTTGAAGTGGTTGATCGATCTAGTTGAAGACATGTTGTTTTTGCAGGCCGTACAGTTCAGGTAATAGAAGAACCCTGGTGATGTTATTCTTTTCTGGTTGGATTCGGGAATAGGTATATTGCTTTTTTTTTTTTTCCCAATATATTTCAAAGGTTTTTGGCCTTCTATATTCTCCTCCCTTTTTTTTTTTTAGGGGAGGGGGGGGAGAGAATGCTGCTCAGTTCTTCGTCCATACATAAAATATGACAATGTCTGGTAATGATGATCACAAAGGCTTGTGTATTGCTGTTGAACTGTGTAATAAGAGTAATTTTGGGGAAACTTTGTTGGTCCTTCTTTTTATATTGTAGATCTTTCCTATTTCTTTTAACATTCTCAAAAGCTGAACTGACCAAGCTATTCTGATTCCTCTCTAGGAATTTAGGTTTCAAACCTTCTCCCTGGGTTTTAAAGACATCTGAATTGGTACAATTCCTTTTAAGTCTCATGAATTGTCCTTTTGGAATATTATTAATCCAATTCCTGTGATGGTTGCTTGTGGCCAGTATTAAGTTGTTGTTGTTACTATCAACTTCCTTCATATAATTTTTGGTTTTAAGTTCCCCCTCTTCAGTATATATTGTTAATCTTGAGTTTCCAGCGGATACCAGTAAAACACAGGTGAATTTTCAAGACTAAAGTGTATTGTTGTTAATATACATGAAGAACTTCTGAAGTTCATCATTTGCTCCCTACCAGATGACACACATCATCTATATATCTTCTCCAACATATCAGTTTTTCTTTAAATGGATTAATTGGTATTAATGTAGTCATCCTCCCATTTCGCCACAAGCAGATTGGCGTGACTTGGAGCAAAACGCGTCCCTATAGCAGTCCCTGTTTGAATATAAAAATTACCTTCGTACCAAAAATAGTTATGTTGGAGAATAACTTTATTATGAGTGGTGGAGTTCAATCGGCTCATTCTCCAGGTCTGTTTGGGTACAAAGATAGTGGTAGGAATGTGCACATCCATCAACCTGACAAATGCAAGTGTAAAGTGATTTTAAATCACGTCTTCCTACGATTGTTAGTTAATTTGTAGCTGATTTCACTACATCTAGGCTCCTTTGCGCCCTCTTATTGTGTGGTTTATTTAGTGTTTCAACGAGGTGCAGCATATATTGGCAAGAGCCCCCAGTTCCTTTATTGTGGGTATGACAGGACAAATGAGGGATTCGGACAGTAGACAGACGTGGAACAATAGGTGGATAGGACCCTGCCCATGAGAGCTTACATTCTAGAGGGAGGTCTGGTGAGAGGCAGTAGGACCATCTTGGAAGAGATGGAGGTTAAAATCCTCAATGATAATTGTGGGAAGATCAGCATTTGATACATATTGAATATTGCTTCCGAGTTCCAGAAAACCAAATTATGAGTGTGACTGCTAACCGCTAAAATTCACTTAAATAATTTCTTGTGTATGGCTCTCCACAGGCCTAACTTGACCTCTCACCGAGTCATTTAATTTTGGTATTCCTGTAATATAGAATGTAAGTCAATGTAAGAGAAGGGTTTAGGTGCATGCGTGTCTGTATGGGACTATTACTTTGGACAGTATTTACATGGTGTAATGGGTTGTGGTGGTCTAGTGATGTTTGGTTTACTGACCCACACCCAGCCATGAAATGTACTGAGGGGTTTGGTGTTGGACATTCCATGAATTGAGCTCCCAAATAGTATTTTTTTTTTTTATGATCACGGGTCAGTCCCTTTTTTGTCTCCGCTGCGCAGAGGATTACACATTCAGACTTACAAATGGCACAGTGCCCCACTCTGCTCCATAAGTACAGCAGAGGTCTCATAGTCCATTCTTTGATATGTATCTGTAGGGCTTCAGCCCCATTTCCCAGCCTTTCATTAGATTATTTGGCCACTGAGTAGCCAAGAAAAATGTCAGAGGTTAAGACTTGCTCTATCATCTCCTGGCTGCTTACTTTGTAGATGATGTAATACTGTTAACCTTCATCAATCAGCTGTTCAGCTTGAACATCAGTCTCCTCCTTGCCCATTTTACACAGACTTTTTCTGGCCACATCATTATTGTGGGTCACATACTTTGATGAATGGTCAATATACAGTATTTGCAACTAGCACTTGTGACCTATCAGTATAAACTACTCTAAGGTAAATGAATCACTAGAATAGTAGTCATATATCTTTCTATCAGCACAAGATCACAAAACTGTCCTCAAAGGCATTGGCACCGTGAGCTGAAGGTTGGAGGAGAGCAGATATGGTACTTTGTGGGGACTAGGGGGACATTTAGGCCTGTGTCAGTTTTTTCTGTATTGACTATTGCTATTGCCTGAGTGTGACGTACTGATCATCCTGTGTATATGATAAATGTTTTTCAAGCATTTAAAATGCATTTATCAAAGGAAATTGCCAATAAATATAATTTCTCAAAACAGATGTATTACTTTTTTGGGGGGCTAAAAGAGGTTAGGCATTACTGTGTTAATGAACATGTGTGCAGAGTGGAAGGAGTAATTACTTACCAGACAGGAAGTTACTTATTGCAAAGCAGGTGCTGTTTGCATAGATAAACTGAAACAAATTGCCCCCAGGTAAAATGATCTACTATTTGTATAATTCCCTGCATGCATGTGTCTCCTGGTTCTAGTTCCATTTTTTTCTGCCAGTGTTGCAGCAGTAATTTTTTCTTTTCTTCCCCCAAACTATAGATAGTGCTGACCGGTATTGGTGCAGATGAACAGCTTGCTGGTTACTCCCGTCACAGAGTGCAGTTCCATAAAACAGGATACAAAGGTCTCCTTCAAGAACTGAGCATGGAATTGGGACGTATCTCTTCCAGAAACCTTGGACGGGATGACAGAGTTATTGGTGACCATAGCAAAGAAGCAAGGTGAACTTAATGCGTGTGACATACAAATAAAGCGCATAATTAACAAGCTACTTGTATGTAGTCTGTTATAGAATTGCCAGAGGGCAACATATTTAGTAGATCATTAACATAGACGTTTTGTATTTTAATGTGCAATCAGCCCCTTATCTATATTGCATGCCAATTTTGTTTATATATTGTAGGCGGATGATAGTTGAACAGCAGAGGGTAAATGTATCAAAGTCCGTTTTTTTCATCTCGCGGAAGATCGGCGACTTTGCAGCTAAAATTTAAAGCGGCGATGGCTTGTAAAGGCAAGCCTTTACAAGCCATCGCCGCTTTAAATTTTAGCTGCAAAGTCGCCGATCTTCCGCGAGATGAAAAAAACGGACTTTGATACACTTACCCCCAGGTGTGACTTAAACGTTCACGGAGACCTAACCCACATGTTACTTAAGGAGTGCACATTTGTTGTCAGATCAGGGTTCTGAATCTTTTGTAGCTGGTACCATTATCACCTATGGTTCCAATGCAGTGACTTGAAAACGTATGATTCATATTGCATGCTGTGACACTATCTCTAGTTGGGTGGCCAAGGCAGAGGAGAGCCAGTCCTGACTCCCCCACATGTCCACTATCATTAGGTACTTCTTGAAATTGATCTATTGCTGCAGACATGTAAAGGACACCTGGGTTTAGGTTCCCTCTACCCCTTTAAAACATAAACATGTGGTGGTGGGGGGGGTTAATATGGTTAGAAAATAAACAAAATAATTTACACTCTAAGTCAACATGAACAAGCCATGTGTGAAAATGTAAACGCACACCTTTTTGCAGTAGCTTGTAGAACCACCTTTAGCAGCAATCATTTTAAGTCGTTTTTTGTATGAGTTTGTTTCTCACTTTGTATATCAGTAGCTTTGGCCCACTCCTCCTTACTATACTGCTTCAGTTCATTATTGTTTGAAAGCATTAATTTATGCATAGTAATGTCCTGCCATTGTATCACCGCACAAGACCCCCAGATCAACTGTAATCTTATTCAATTGTGTTTATTGGAATAGTCTATAATTGTAAGTGGAGGTGCTACTAAAGTTGAATCAATTCACAAGCTGAAAAATCAAGAGTTAATATATAGTGCACAAATAGTTCAGTATGTTTCTTGAAACAGGTCAGTTGAGATCCCTCCTCTGTATTAAAATAACATCTTTATTTTTAATTTTAAAAAATACTATTTATAATTCATATTAAAATTAGCCAGCAAACTTATAAAAAAAATCGTAATATGTAAGTGATTTAATAGAACTGAAGATTGTGTCCAAATATTGTTTTATTCCCCAGTACTAATGATCATAATGTGTTCTCGCGATACGTTTCTAACTTAGGTGATTATTGTAGACCACATTGCGTCTATGGAATTATGTGTTATAACACCAATTACATGCTGCACTATATTATTTCTTCCTCTTAACCATCAGCACTTATAGGATTCATCCGTATTATTGCAAAATTTCACTAAGACGCTGTAGAAAGAAGTTCTTGCATATCGGATATCATCCTATTCATTTGGGGATATCATAATGTGCCATTTGTTATATATCCAGGTAGGACAGTCCATAGGATACTGTATTAGAAGGCTTCTTGTTATATTTTGTTAGGTAGAATTGTTACCTTTTGATAATATAAAAAGCTCTACCAACAATGATTACCATATCATTAGGTAATCGTTTCTAGGTCTATGCACATATAAAGTATATGGAGTTTCAATCACTTACTATCCCTCAAGGACACAATACCACATTCTAATTTTGCATAATCTAATCTACGTAGGTCATGAAAAGCACATATGGCTACTAATTTATATGCAAAGGAGGACCAGGACCATCCGTGTACACGTTCCTATTCTCCACGTGATAAATTAAATTTGCAGATGTTTTAATTTTTTCCTGTTCCCTTGCAGTTAAAAACAAGTTTTATCCAGTTGTGTAAGACTGATGTTTAATACTTTTGCAGAGAACTGCGCCATTGGATAAATAAAAATAATTCTGTCTGCCTGATATGGACTAGTTAATAGGGAATGGAGGGCATGTGTGGGCATTATGCATTTAAGTACTGTCCGTGACTTGCCTCTGAGCTAGTTACACAGTGCTTTTGTTATTTTACAATATGGGTCTGGTGTCATGGTCTTCTTTTTCAGATTCCCTTTCCTTGATGAAGATGTGGTTTCTTTTTTGAACTCTCTACCAATATGGGAGAAAGTAGACTTAACTCTGCCCAGAGGGCTTGGTGAGAAATTGATTTTAAGAATGGCAGCTGAGATACTGGGACTTGGCAACTCCTCAGTTCTGCCCAAAAGAGCCATGCAGTTTGGATCCAGAATTGCAAAAATGGAAAGCTGCAATGAAAAAGCATCAGACAAATGCAGCAGACTTCAGCCAGGTCTCATTGACTGAGTTTATGGAAAAAAGGAATTCATTTTATTGTATATTTTTACTTTAATAAACCTCACTGGATGGACCGTACAAGCGTTCAAATGTATTTTTTAAATCATAAGTAATGTAGATAGTATTTAACATGTAATACATAAATTACTACAAATTACAAAAGTTCTTAGGCAATGAAGAAAACTTAAATGTCTGAATTCTGCCTTTAAATTCATTAGATACATGGTCACTGAAGATAATTTGCTATATTTTTTATGTTGTCTTGAAAATATTCGTTGCACATTATGTAGGACTCCAAATTTCCAACATCAAAACGTCCAGATATTGGATACAAATACACTGGTTTTCTGAAAAGAGAAGGGAGGGGGTGATAAAAAATACTTTCTTTTCGTTTCCATGTCCACACCCTTACCCATATACATAATATATTTTAGGGACAGGCACAACTTTGTCCACCAACCAAAACTATAACCATAAATTATGTATAGTTCCTGGCTATTAGATTTTTACATACATCATTCTCTTGTAGAAAGGTGTGTTGTCTGTTGCAGCTGAATTCTGAATTTGAGGTAAACACACCTGACTTAAAAACTTAGATGAATGTTATTATGTTAAGATTTGTTCTTTAAATTTAAAACAAAAAAGTGCTGTCCCCCTAATGGGGAAAAACAACTGCTAGAAAAAAAAAGTGAATGAAATGAAAGAAATAAAAAAAACATCCCATAAATGCATACAATCTACTAAGACTGCACAAGACCAAGAATATAGTACAAATTTGTTTTATTTTAGAAATTCCAGAAACATACAGGTAAAAGATGATTTTTAATGAAGATAATTATGTCTATGCTGTAAAGAGAGAGAAAAAAAAAAGTTAAAGTCCTTGGGTAAATCAAGTAGTTGAAAAATATTCTATACTATTTAATGTCAAAATATTGACATTTGCCCTGGTCATGAAGATTGAAACGCCAATTTAACTAGAAGTTTTGTAATAATATGGCTAATTAAAGGAAACAAATCTTCTATACCAATGTTGTCATAAGAAAAGCATGTTTGCAGAGTATATTAGTGTTTGATTACCTTATCACAAGCCAAGACAAAAAGTGACCTGGTGCGTCTTTTTCATCAATTGGTGCTTCCTGAAATGAATTATTAAATGGAATGTGTATTTAAAGTAGTATGTAATCTACACAGTAAACAGATACCATATGAATTCAGACATTTACAGTGTTACAGCTGTATAGTTTCCTCTAAATTCACTTCTGTATAAGTCTGCTTGAAATTTACAATGTTCTGATTTTAAGTGTTTGAGCACAAAGCATTCCATTTACTGGCAAGATTATGCACTAAACTTCTTTAACATAATCAAACTGTAGCACCAGTTCCTGACTGGCTCTGAATGGTGGCACTGAACTTGTCACAATCTTCAGCCCACTCCCAACAGCTGATTTTAAATAATGTACAAGGCATTCTAAGACCGAAAATAACTAACTACACACCTGTTTAGCTGTTAATTAGACTGTACTATTATGTAAAAAGGCTATATGTGAACAAGTCTCGTACTAAAATCCACCCAATTCCCAAAAATAGTGACATTACTGGGAATGGGAGGGATTCGGTACAGGGGTTAAAGTAGAAAATCCATATATATATCTCTATCTATATATGGGTCATTCCATGTCGGTTCAACCAGGGGTCTCCACCACCCATCTCAGATTTGTTAGTTTTTTTTTGTTTTTTTTAAGAGAGTATGTCAAAACAACTTTCTGCCAAATATCTCGACTGTCTGACAATTAGTTGATTTAAATATTGATTTTTCAATTTATTAAATTTGCTAATCGCGGCTATATCCAGTTTATTTGAAGTATCACGGGTGTTAAGGAATCGCCACAAAATTTGGACCCTTAAGGTATCTCTTCCTCCTGAATCCAAACCAAATTACTTTTACTGCCTCGTGTTTTGCATTATGGCAAAAACGCACATATTTCCAATAGGATTAAAAACGCTAGGGACAAGCAACATTAGGGATCCCATTTTTTTGGGGGGGAGGGGGGTGTTTCAAAAAAGGTATACATTACTACCACAAAAAATTGGTTGTTATCCCAACATAAAATATTTTTAATAACACACTATCGCTGGTATCTGTTCTTTTCGGTTGGAAGATCGTGTATATGGAGAGGACGGATGTTATTCAATAGAAGTGCTCCATTGTATTCCTAAACAAACACGGCAACTTTTGAGATTATTCTCTTGTAAGTTTATACCCTAAGGGGGCGTACTCCGCTCACGTGGTGTTCCATAATTGTAAGGCCACACACATTGGTATTCATCGGCATTGTCACGAACAGCACTCACCTGAGTCTGCGTGATGCATATGTGACACAGGGTCAACCACAAAGACAACCACCTGGTCTGTCTAAAATGATTAAATCCTTCCCTATCTATGCCACACACTAGCTTTGCGATACTAATTACCACCACCAAGGTTTTTTCGGATAAGAGCTGACACTCTTATTTAGGAAGCCTTCGGTTCTCCCTAGCATTAATCCAACACAATGTACTTTAATCAGAGTTCACATAAACCACAAGGTTTGCACAGTTTCAATTAGGTAGCGTCTGGACCAAACTGTTGCGTAAATTCATAAAAACATAGAATAGAACTTAAGTGTAATTTAATATGAAAAATACATCCACAATGCTTAAGATAAAAAGATAATAAAATGACATACAAATATAGTGCAATTGTTTCTTATAAAAAGGATAAAACACAGAATTGATACCTCACTTAGAATCAAGTTTCTGGGCTGGGAGAAGCAGGAAAAAATGGAACCTCTTCAATTAAATGACTCCCTCAGAAGAACCAGGAGTTTACATTTTCACTACAGTTTTAAAACCAAGCTACAGGGCCCACAATCCCCCTTCCTATGAGGTCAGAACCAACAGGTCTCAAGAATGTAAATTAGGGTTTTATGATTAGGCTGTAGAGACAAGTTTCTGTCACTCTATCCTAACTTCTCACCCATAGGCCTTACAAACCTGCTTTTACCTCCACACAGCAGGTCATAAGTTTCCCTTCCTCTGCATACCACACATGCCTCTGGTAGGTATGATATTGGAGAAAATGATATGATATTTTCCTGTGACCATATTCAGCTTGAATCTGTCATTCCCATACAACTCTGTCTCTGCAGTCGGGATGTCTGGGGCCTCCCAAACAGGTGTTAGATTTCATTGTCTTGCAAGAGATATCCTCAAAGGCTTTCACATTTGCGTCCTGCCATAAATTGTATAAGGTGCTACTCTTATCTACCAGCCCCCCTGGGCAGTTGAACATACACAAAACCCATTGATCTAACAGCTTCTAAGAGAACCATGTCACACTATTTCTAGGAAGTAATTCACAAACATATATTTGCATATTTATGCCTAAAAATCAGCTTGCACATGACACCTTCCCTTTTTAAGATATGGCATGTGAATTGACTGACAGGTCATTGCCCAAGCCATCTCCCACAGATCCCACCTGGTTCAAATGGAATAGCTGTTAGCTGGGTCTCAATAGGTTCTCTGGGGAGAAGGGTTAAAAAGGGGTTACATATCTCAGACAGCTGGGACTTCTGGTCCGGCAATATCTGTGGGCTAACCTCTGTATTCTTAAGGGGTCTTATCCCTTGCGCTGCAGCTACTAGATCCAATGGCAAGTCCTTCTTCCCCTCATCTGGCAATCTACAGACTGTCAGGGCACACGCATCACTGTCATTAGGAGCCTTCAACAGATTATCATGAAAATTTCTCTCTATCATCCTGGCAGGGGGATCATACCACTGCTTCTGGCTTGTCTTGGCCTGCGTCATGTTCTCATGTACCAACCCTGTTGCAGTGTGCACTTTGTCTCTAATTCTCATGTCCTCTACGTTAAAGCCTGAGGAAACAATGGCCTGGGATTCCTGATACTGCACTTCTAAGTGGGAACCCCTTAAGGCTGGCACAGCAGAATACCTACTTCCACTCTGCCCTGCTCCCCAGTTACAACCTTCCCTGTCAGTGGGACACCCTATGCACTTCTTATCTTGGGGCCTAAGGAACAGGACACTCCCCTCCCCCTTGGACTCATCTATCTGGGAGTGTAGAGTAGCAGGAAGTATGGGCCCCTCATCTATCTCCTCTAAGCCGTTAGACGGCTGGCTAAGTGAGTGTGGGCTAGCAACTGACCCCCCCCCCTGTCTCTATAGAAAACTCAGATGAAGGTCTGAGTGGTGAACATTCGAACTACAGGTCCCAGCAGCAATGTAAGGATTGCTGTCACTCGCTACTTCCCGTTGGTGAGGACTATGTGTCTCCCCCACATGCTCAATCGCTCTGTATGCATCTGGTTCAGGCACAGAACACACATCTTCCCTCTGCCCTCCCTCCCTCCCTCCCAGTTACCTGGTACAGCATCTTCTGAGCACATTACCTGGGTAGAAACATTGTCTTTCTCTAGCACAACAGAATTAATCACATTGTCATCTGTCCCATTTCTAGAAAGCACATTATCTATACCAGTGTTAATGGCAATATCTGCAATCACCGTATCCGCTGTCCCTATCCCATGACAAGATATCCGTGTAAAAACAGGTTTAGATTCTAACACAATACTGTTATTGGCATTATCCTCATTCTTCGCATTAGGTACAATAATACATTCTCTTTCCTTGTCACCTCCTGGTGCCTGGGGAAAAACATGGTTACTCTCAGCAGGTTCTGGTACTGTAACATGGGCGGCATTAAAATCATTACACACTGCAGGTATAATATGGCATTTCCGTTCCCTGTCACATCCTGCTGCCTGGGAACAAACATTGGTATTCTCAGCTGATTCTAACACAGTGACATTAGCATCATTACCTACATCAGATATAATAAGACATTCCCTGTCCCTGTCACATCCTGGTTTACACATTTCAGGTGCCATTGAACAGACCTTTTCCTTGTCACCTCCTGCTACCTGGGAACAAACTTTGGTACTTTCAGTTGATTCTGACACAGTAACAGGGGTGGCATTGACATCGTCATTACAGACATACTGGGGACAGATTTAGGAAGAATGTTGTCTCAGTAACATATCTATAGGCATATTATCTGAGACCCCGACATCCCTTATACCTCTTCCAGCACCCCAATCAAGGTAAACTTTGGCTACAGGTACAGTAAGGCGAATTCCATCCACCCCTTTCACAGAAATACATTTTCCTGGAATGAAGTCCTCTAACCCTACCAGTTCTGAATGAACTAACGTAACATTCGCACCAGTGTCTCTTAACCCCACAGTTACCTTGTCACCCACAGTGACTGTTTCTAGGTTGTCCTTCCGGCCCCCTTCTGGTCCCGCAACACACAGGACAGCTGGTGAAGATTGCAGGGAAGGTTACCCCCCCCCCCCCAGCGGGGGGTGAACTGGTCTTCTTCTCTGGACAAGCGGTACTAATGTGCCGCACCTGGTTGCACACAAAACACCTGCGGGTGTCTCCCACAGCAGGCTTTGCCCCAACCCTCCCAAAAGATGAAGAAACAGTGGGTGATGGTGTTGAGGGGGGGGGGTGGCGTTGATCCTCCTGGCCGGCCCCCTTTCCAGGCCGACTGCCCTGGCACAAAAGTTCCTCTTTTAGCTGCAGGTGCCCGGGTGACAGTGTACTTGTCAGCCAGTCTAGCTGGTTCCGCAGAGGATGTAGGGTCACGATCCACTACCCATTCCTTCACATAAGCCGGGCACAAAGTCAGAAACTGGTCCTGGATCGTCAAATCTTGCAGAGCATCAACGGTGGTGATCTGTAGCCCTCCAACCCACTGTTTGAAGGAAGCACACAGCTGGGCCACAAGTCCTGAATATGTGTCAGAGGCACTGCGTTATAAATCTCTGAATTTCTGCCTATGCGCCTCTGTGGTGATGTTAAAATGTTGCAACAGGGCACTTTTGATTGCCTCAATTTCCGTCCATCTCAGGTGGAAGGCTTCTAATGCTTTACCTCGCAAACCAGGGGTTAAATATTGTCCCCACTGATCTTTGGCCAGTCCATACTGTCGGCAAGTCTTTTCAAAACCTCGCAAAAAAGTATCCAAATCCCCATCTTTTTCCAATACAGGGAAATTCTCAGGACGGGGTCTGCTAATACCAGTCTCTCTGGCTTCTGGCTGGCGTTTGAGCTTGGCAAGGCTCCAGCTCATATCTCCTCTCTGCCTCTCGCTCGGCAGATTCTCTTTCTGCCTCTCGCTCGGCAGATTCTCTTTCTGCCACTCGCACGGCAGATTCTCTTTCTGCCACTCGCTCGGCAGATTCTCTTTCTGCCTCTCGCTCGGCAGATTCTCTTTCTGACTCTCGCTCGGCGGCCTCCATAGCAGCACGCCTCTCAGTGCTAGGTCCTCTGCTGTTCTCTATCTATACCGCTTCTCTTGGAAATCGAATAAGTTCCTTTGGATTTCAGTATCATCTCTATGCGGATAATACCCAAATTTATCCTGATCTCTCGCCATCTTTGTTGTCCCAGTGTAACTGACTGTCTTTCTGCCATTTCATCTTGGATGTCCTCTCGCCAACTCAAACTTAATCTTTCTAAAACAGAGTTAATATTCCCACCCACCAACAAGAGCATACCTGACATTTCTAATCTGTTTACAACATGACCATTAATCCCACCCCACAAGCTTGCTGCCTAGGTGTAATCCTTGACTCGCACCTATCCTTTGTTCCCCACATATCTAAATCATGTTACATACATCTAAAAAACATTTCCAGAATTCGCACATATCTCATGCAAGACACTGCAAAAACATTAATTCATGCACTTATCTCTCGCTATTGCAATTCCCTCCTTACTGGTCTTCCCCAAAACAGATTTAAACCCCTACAATCTATTGTGCAGGCTGCGGCAAGATTGATTTTCCTTCCAAATCTTTATTCCTCTGTTGAATTGCTCTCCTATCCTCAAAAAAACCCAATCTTGAACCCACCTCTCTTGCTAATTATCGCCCTCTCTCTCTTCTCCCCTATGCCTCCAAATTACTTGAGCGAATTGTCTGCAGCTGCCTAACCAGGCACCTCACGGACAATTCCCTCCTTGACCCTCTCCAACCTGGCAACCGCCCCCTCCATTCTACCGCAACTGCCCTGTCCAAGGTTGCTAATGATCTCCTATCAGCCAAATCCAAGGGTCACTTCTCCGTTCTCATCCTTCTTGACCTCTCTGCAGCCTTTGACACCGTGGACCACCCCCTCCTGCTGCAAACTCTTCTCTCTCTCGACCTCTCTGGTTCTGTCCATGCCTGGTTCGCCTCATACCTCGCTAATCGCTCCTTCTCTGTATCCACGTCTGGTTCTTCCTCCTCCCCCTACCCTCTCCCCGTAGGAGTCCCGCAGGACTCTGTTCTTGGCACTCTTCTCTTTTCGCTCTACACTTCCTCGGTGCTCTCATCTCCTCCTTCGGTCTTCAGTATCACCTTTATGCTGATGACATTCAACTCTATATTTCATCTCCTGATCTTTCCTCCACCCTCCTCGCTCGGGTATCCGACTGCCTCTCCGCCATCTCCTCCTGGATGTCCGAGCGCTTTCTCAAAATCAATATACCTAAAACTGAACTCATTGTCTTTCCTCCACCCAGACTTCCACCCCACCATGACCTTTCTATTGTCGTCAATAACAACACCATCTCCTCTGTCACCCAACTTCGCTGCCTGGGTGTCACCCTTGACTCCTCTCTCTCTTTTGCCCCCCACATTCATTCCCTTGCCCAAGCCTGTCGCTTCCAACTACGCAACATCGTCCGCATCCGTCCTTTTCTCTCTCAGGATGCCGCCAAAACTATCATTCATGCACTCATAATCTCCCGCCTCGATTATTGTAACGTCCTCCTCACTGGCCTCCCCCACTCCTGTCTCTCCCCCCTCTGCTCCATACTCAATGCGGCCGCAAGACTCATCTTCCTCTCACGCCGCTCTTCCTCTGCCTTGCCTTACACTGGCTCCCCTTCCCCAACAGAATCCTTTTCAAACTCCTCACCACCACAAGGCTCTCTCCAACTCTACTGCCCCTTATATCTCTAACCTCCTCTCCATTCACACTCCTGCCTGCGCTCGGCCAACGACCGCCACCTCTCCTCCACTCTTATCACCTCTTCCCATTCCAGAATCAAAGACTTTTCCTGTGCAGCCCCCCCTTCTCTGGAACGACCTACCTCGTTCCATCCGTCTCTCTCCTACTCTGTGCTCCTTCAAACGTGCACTCAAAACTCACCTCTTCCTCAAAGCCTACCAACCATCTACTTAACCCTCATCTCCTCACTTTAGCTCAACCTCCCTTCTCTCCTCTTGCCTCAACTGGCTCCTCTTGTGCCTGGTCTGTTTACCCTCCCTTAGGATGTAAGCTCGTATGAGCAGGGCCCCCTCCCCTCCTGTCTCCATACCTGTTCTTCCGCTCCGTCTTTACTGCATATGACTGGTCAGAGTTTCTGTAGTATTGGTACTTTTTGTTTATTGTTCTGTACTGTTTCGCCCTGTATAGTCTACTGTTTATACGGTGCCTCCGAAATCTTGTGGCGCCTAACAAATAAATGATAATATTATTTCACAAGCCAACAAATAGTATCATTTTGATAAATGTATTCATGAATGATACTAAACATTCACTTTCCATTACTAAAATTATTCTTAAATGGTCAATGAAATGGATAAATTAAAATTTATACTATTAGCAGTATTATTACCAGTATTAATGATTTAGGCCAATATAAAGGCTTAATTCAAACTAGTTCAAGTTTAAAATACATCAGCTTAATTATTCATAATCGTGTACTGGAGCTGCCTGATAAACTTAAGTTTAGACTGTACTGTCGTTATACATAATCAACTTCCTTTTCAGGGAAGTAATACATGCTTCCAGTACTCTTCGTGATAGGAGGGCTGACAGAGGAAATGATATTGAATACAGGAACGTAACAAATGTCTTTATTCTGTAGAGGCCAGTTAAATGATCGAGCAGTGCCATAGGGGTGCATGAAATTAACTTCAACATCACATTCCTCATTTTTTGATAGTCATTGTTTGTTTGGATTGGTACTATCAAACACATGCTATGTATGAATTTGTACGGATTTATGACATTTTGACTGGTGATGGATTCATCTGATCTGAGAAATGGAAGATGGAACTGAAGTTTTTATCTGAATTGAGTCGCTTTGTTCCTTTTGAAATGTTAGATACAGGGGTGAAGTGATGAAATCCTCTTGTACCACGTACTGTTCTTGTCTTGGAAAATCGGTCTTGTAGCTGCTTGCGTGTTTCTTAAAGTGTTTCTTTTGATATTAGCCTGAATTTTATATTTGCAACTCTTGACTTGCAGAAATTGAAGACCTTTTCTGCTGTGTCGATCACATCACCTGTTTCTCTCTTTAGGCTCTCTCTGGCAACCAGATGCCATCGCAAGGATATTTATCGTGACTGGTTGCAAAAAAAAATGCCAATGATGCTTTCAAAGCGAATTCTTGATCATGGCAGCATAAGTTGAGAAAGTTTTTGCAATTCTTAAGCAACACACGTTTTTGACAGCAGGAATGTTTATCTTGGTGCAATGAATAATTTCTGTTTTTCGTACACAAATGCTACGTCATGCTCCAAATGAGCAGACAAGACACAAACTTGTGATGAACAGGTCATCAGACTGGGGAGCATGAGTGTAGATTACAGTTGGGTGCAGCGTACAAACATTGTTTGTCTAATGATACCCTTGAACTTCATCCTGAATCATGCAAGAATAGTTTTCACTAAAGTCCAAGAGAACAATAAATGTGTCATGGTCAAGGTTGGCCTTCATTTCTTTCAGAAACTTTGATTGTGCCTTAGCAAGAAATGTATGTGTGACAAGTTTTTCTATTTTATTGATCAAAGTTTCTAAATATTCATCAAATGTCACAGTGCATCTTACCATCTCTGTTCTGTCAGCAGATACCCACTGACTGTAAGAAACAACATCAGAGTCACAGTCTTCAAATTTCTAAAGTAGAATGCTTTTTAATTTTTCACTTGATGGACACAGAGCAGTTTCGTAGCATGCAGTCTCCGTTATCTTTTGAACAGTCTAAATATGTAATTAGATCCTGGTAGGTGTCTGTGATAGGCTGGACCTCCTATGCCACCCTTCTGTTGTTGCTGGGAACAGGCTGGGCTTACTTTGCCACCATCCCTATTCGTTATTCCGAATATGCCCCTCCTGCCATCACTGAGCTCCTTTATGGCGCTCAGAACTAAGTTCCTTCTGGGTAACTGTCACTGCTAGTGTACTCCTGTGCTGGTACACTTGGGCTGGTAACTCCGGACCTCTTACTATGGATCAGGATTGTTGAGGATGGATCCCCCCTGGCCTATCACACTGACCAGAGCTGCAGGCATATAGCGGTGGTACTGGAGAGCTGGGTCCAACCTCAGAAACAGCCAGAGAACGGATTAGATTTAGGGTCTAATCTGTAGGTCACAGGATTACAGCAATATTGAAGATGTTTTCAAGCAGGTCTTTGAAGCAAGTGATGTTTAGTTGCTCTCACACTTGTTTAAGTTACCAGGTGATCAGGTCAGATGAAACATCATAATGATACATTTCAGTGTACAGGACAGTGCTTTTTATACAGATTTGGACACAGGATATTTTTAGAATCAGGATGTAACCTGTATACCAAAACCTAGATTTACATGCATTGCAAAGCTAACAATATTTACATTCATCTGTGAAATTCTAGAAACTCTGATGTCCTGCATCTTGTTTTTAGACGCAGGAAATCTAGCAACACATCTTTAATTAAACCTTCCTGTCTTCACGTGAACCCTCACATTAAAAGATCCAATCAACATGAGTCACTTCTTTAGACAGTAGCAGAATACACATTCCTAAGGAAAGGTACAACCCCAAACAAAGCATTTCCTTACACCAAGATATAAAAATAGGTTTTCAAAAACAAATTTTCTACCCTAGTCTCAGAAATAACAATTTCCTATCTCAAAATATACACATTCAAAAATAAGTACATTGGCAATAATATAAATAAATGCACTATGCTATTTCCCTTAAATACATTTATACCAGAAGTTATTTATCAGTGATCCAGTCACAGTGTCTTCTTTATGACAGGCATAAAGCAGAAGACTTACATTCTGATGAATTGTACAAACACATACAGAATGTGTTCCAGAGGGCCCTGGTAACACACACATTTTGGATGCAGCATACAGAATTTTAAGAAGCCTATATTAATGCTAGGGTATTCTAATTTGAATGCAGCATATAATTCTTTTAATTAGAAAGTAACAACCTCTTATGCATGTGTACATTTTTGAAATACTGACCATCTTTTTTTCCTGCTATAACATCATTTTGGAAAAAGTTTTTCACTTTCAACTGTATTTTTCACTAAGTTGTTTGCCTTTCCTTGGCTCAGGTAAAGCAAAAATTCCCTTTTCGTTAAGGAGCACACTTGCTTGACGGACTGCATACTCACTTACATTAAATATTTCCATAACTTTATTTTTTTTACTCCATGAAGTAGGAGCTAGAGTCAAAACTTGTATTTTTTTTATTTCGGGTCATCGGTGTTGTGAGTGAACGTTGTCTACTAAGGCTGAACAGCCTACCGAGGTCCCCTGTACGTGGGTAAATACTTACACCCAGGCAGATATCCAACTTAACCAATGGTAACTTTTATTAATGGAACAACAGGCACAAAACCAACATATGTACAGGAGTAACAATTACAGGTATGCACAATGGACACGAGAGTAGTACATACAATACAATATTATGGTCACCTTGGAAAATCCGAATATAGGCTTACGTTTTCCTAGGAGTGTGAAGCCCCATTGACTGCCAACAGGGCAGTGGTCCGGCTGCACTGTCACCTTGCTTTTGGCGAGCACACAGATTCACAAGTCCTGGTATAACTTATCCAAAGGAAGAGGAACAAGTGTCCTCGCTGTCCTTTCCCGATCTCCGTCCTCCGTCAGCTGGCAGGAATCATACCTCCTACACCAGCCTGACCTTTCCTCTATCAACCCCTCTGACACTCCACTGCTCTTTCTTATACTCACAGAATAGCACTGTAGGGGAATATTGTCTGTCTGCTGTGTCTTAGGATATTAAAGCATAGGAATACAATACACTTTTCCTAATTAAGGTGCTTAAATCAGACACAGAAAGCCACCATGTTTGGATTGTGAATACACTACTAAACATTATCTCGTTTGCCTACAGACGTAGCTAAAAGCACAATATTACAGTTTCTCATTTTTAGCATGTAAGGTGTGGTTAACTAGCAATGTAAATAGCATGGCCAAATATACACAATATATATATAAATGGTTACAGCATAATATAATGGTGACTATTCACTCCATTGTGTTTTAAACATAAAGCTTACCTGACTAGATTTTAACAGAGGAGGGGACACTACCCCTAGCTAGATCTCCTGTTAAGGTAAAGAAAGATAGCTTCTGTTTAAACAATAGTCTGGTCTACCGGACAATATAATTATTGATGTATTGTTTCTGCAGACCTAGAATACAAATAGATTTACTCTGTTGGCATAAATAAACAATAGGAAGCCCTAGGAATACTATGAATATCTTACCTACAGTGTAATAGATAATGATACAATCTCCTATATTACCAATCTTAAAGCCAATATTCAAACACAGTAAGGGGGTCATAATGTGTGCTAGGGCAGATACTCTAGTGGGACATGGGGATAAAAAGTACATGTTCAACGGTATTGTGACAGGTGTTAATCTTACAAGTTCATCCATATCACTTGCTTTTTGTAGCAAATCTTCTGGCAGGTTATGGCAGTCCTTCCCCAGAGAATATTCTTTGTCTATGATTCGACTAACCTTATTTCTCAGAGTAGAGCATGCAGATTTAATCTTTATTTTAGCATATAAAGATTTGCTATGGGATGCAATTGCATGGAATTTCAAAGGTGACTCCCCTAATTCTGTCAGTGATGTATTGATTTGCTCCAAAGTTTCATCTTTTGAAAATGATGTTTCTAAATAGGGCATACTGTTGTCACTTAAATCCACCTCTTCAATGTCATGATCCAGGTTTCCAAATTTTGGGTGTTTCTGTACCTTTTCTCAGAATGCATCACATATTTTCTGACCAGGATTGACTTTACAAGATCGGCGATTTATTTAGTTTTTCAGAGAAGTCACTGTCGACAATCCTAAGTGCTTTTGTTATTTATTTTTTGACATTTAAATGGATCCAAACAAGTTGCCTGATATGTAGTGTGTTTCTTGATATAATATGCTTTATGATGTGCACAAACATTTAATAACAATGTAGAATTATCCCACTTCTGAGGGACAAAAGTTATTTTTCTGGAACACAATGTTTTGATTAAATCCAATTTGACCACTTTTGAGTAGTAGGTCTTGTGGCACTCAGTTCCAGTTTCTTTTCACACTACACTTTTCAACAGGCTGTTCAGTTTCAGACATTTCTGGAAAACACAGAAATATCTTTAAAAAAGTTATTTTACAACATTAGAATTAAACACAAAATAACCACGGAAAAAAATAAAAAACATTCTAGTTGTTAGCAGTTGCGGCAGCCGCAGCTCTTGATCCTGCTTGTGGCGTCCCGGCCGTCACTATGAGAGAACCCGGCAAAATGGCCGCTACATCGGAGACCGCAGGGTTCGTCCAGAGGGGAGCAGTCAGGAAGAGAGACAAGTAAACGCCCCTGTCTGATCAGCGGGTCTAAATGGTGACATCGTTGGGTACGGTTTCCCGATGCTGCGGATACAGACACCCAATACCACTACAAAAGAAGACCGAAGCGGGTATTGAACAAACTTATTAAAACATACTTACCTTCTCCCTGACGCAGGACATCCCCGGAGGCGCTGCTCGGCGACTGCTCTAAAATCCGAAGAGGCTGGATGCCAGCGTTGCATTGTGACAATTAACGTGATACCGATTACCACCGTAGACACCAAACAGGGCGGAGATGAGAGAGACGCTGAGGGAATGGCACCGATAGCATGGTACCCAGGCGGAGGAAACTGATGGTGAAAGTGGCCAAGGCAGTGGCCCAGCTGACAACTAGAAACTAGATGAACCAGGTGCCCAGACAGCAGAGACCTCTACACAACAGACTGTACCCACACAACCAGTCCCTCTGCCCTATGATGAGCGCAGGGTAGCCAGTTTAAAGATTCAGCTGGCGGCCTTAGGAAACAAGGCAACGGAAGTTGAGCAGGCACAGGTCATTGAGGCATGGCGCCAAGAGGGAAGGGCACCAGCCATGCAGCCTAGGGGGAAGGCATTAAATTTGAGGACTGTTGGGAATATTGAGTGGTATTGGGTGTCAGTATCCCCAGCATCGGGATACCAATTACCACCGCAATCGGTATCTGCAAGTATTTGAAATGACTTGCAGGATACACGCTGTACCCAGACAGGAATGGGTCAAGCATCTTGTGCCCACACTACAAGGACATACTGTGGAGTGTCCTCGGAGTACTGTGCGGACTATGATATAGTGAAAAGGGCACTCCTTAAACGGTACACTATTACCCCTGGGACCTATTGTCTGAAGTTCCGGCACCTTACCAAGAACCTCCACACCACCCATGAGGAGTTTTCCAACCTGTTGCCGGAGTCTGCCAGGAAGTGGGTGCGCAGAGCAGGAGCCCAGACCGTGGAGGATGTAATACACTTGATGTGCCGAGAACAATTTCACTGCCGATGCTCACCGGAGGTGAAAGAATGGGCGCTGGACAGGAAGGAAGCCAGCCACCATGGAAGCAGAGGCCCAGTTGACGGATCAGTATGTGACTGTGAGGCTACACTGGCAGAAGCACCAAGTTAACAGCCAACACCAAAGGACTGTACAATCGGGGACACCCCGCTTCTACTCACCCCCAAAAGCAAGTACCCAACCAATCGGGTAATATTCGCCAGCCACCACCCCATCCTGTCCCTGGGAGTTATCAGAGACCACCAGAGCCCAGGCTGGAGAAGTGCTACAACTGCTACAAAACAGGCCACCTAAGGCTTGACTGTCCCACAGCCCCAGCACCCCAGACTCGTGACCCTAATCCGAATCCTGGGGTCCGACTGACTTACTTAACTGGCGAAGGTGAGCCAGTAGAGACTGTTTCCACCCCTGCCAGCCCAACGGAGTGTGGAGTGTCTGAATGTGACTTGGAGGGAAGAGTCACCTGTGTGTCCAAAAGACCCCCATAAACATGTGGAGAAATCTGCACCCGGTCCAAGTGGGGCCCCTTCAGGGAAAAGGGCTGAGAGATTCAGGGGCCTCCATAACAGTAGTGAGGCCCTATCTTATAGATTCTTCCGCAGAATTGCAGGGTATCACTGCCAATGTTACAGTAGCAGATAGACTGGAGAAGAAAGTGCCTGTAGCAAAGGTGTATCTGTACTGGGGAGATGGCCAGGAGGTACATGATGGTTCTATTATGGATGGCCTTCCAACCGATGTGATCTTGAGCAACGATGTTGGGGGTGCAATTGTGACAGCATTTCTCAACTCTATTACCCAGAGGCAAGCTGCCAGCCTACACTTTTCGTGATCTACACCTCACAACACGGCCCAGAGAAAAAGACCACAGCTGCTAGATGACAACCATCACCTGCAACCACAGCACCAGCCAGCTCAGAGGAAAAGTCTAAAGCTGCTATTTCTTCAGGAAACAGACAGCTCTTTGCTAGCGGAAAGACTGCGTTCCCTAGCAACGCAGATGATGTTGTTTCTGGCCTATCTGATCTTTTGGGGGTAACCAGTGATGCTCCTGCCACTAGCAGTATGCCAGCTCCAGCGGTGAGTATAGCTGACCACAGTCACATCCCTTTGACTGACCCTAGTAACCCCAACATAGGCCCCCTGCACAGTGTCCTGACTTAGACGATAGTGAGGGCTGCATTAAAGGGTTATGGGCAGCTCAGCTCTCTGATCCCTTGCTGGAAAGAATGAGGCGCCAAGCTGGTGGCAAACTTCCAGAGATGAAGGTGGGGAGTGTGACCTGGCAAAAAGGGTTGTTGTACCATGTAGCTAAGAAGGTAGATGGGGATTTACCAGTCCGGGAACGAGTTCAACTGGTGGTACCACGGAGCTTTCGCTTGCAAATGATGTCAGTTGCCCACAAAATCCCGATGGCAGGATACCACAGAAGAGACCGAACACTGAAGCGCCTGACACAAAACTTTTTATGTCCGGAAATGTCAGATGACGTCCGGGCATACTGTTATTCCTGTGATGTGCCAATAGTTGGGAAAACTTTTCAGCGAGTGGTTGTGGACATAGTAGGTCCGCTGCCTGTGCCCAGTAGGTCGGGGACGAGATACATCCTCACCGTGGTGTACTACGTTACCCACTACCCGGAGGCTGTAGCTCTGTCCTCCATAACTGCGGAAAAGTTAGCGGACGCTCTCTGCTAGGAGTATTGGTCACTAATGACATCCTAAATGATCAAAGGACACAGTTCATGAGTGAACTGGTCCAGTGTCTCTAGGGCAAAGTGCGGAAACTGCGTACTGCCCCCTACCATCCCCAGACTAACGGACTGTGCAAGCGGTTCAATGGCACTCTGAAGCACATGCTACGGGCATTTGTAACTTCGGAGGATTGGGACTGGGAACACTACCACACCTCCCGTCTGATTATCGGGAAGTGCCGCATGAGTCTACCGGTTTCTCCCCCTTTGAACTACCATATGGCCTCAGAGTCCGCTGACCTCTTGACCTGTTTTCCGGGAGCAAACCACCCAGGATGTCTCTGTGGTGGAGTATGTTTTAAAGCTCAGAGAAAATCTCATGGGTCTCGAACAGGCTAACCGAGAGGAAGCGCAGACAAAACAGAAGACTTGGCATGATCAGGGTGCGCTTGTCAGAGTATATGAGGTAGAGCAGAAGGTCCTTGTTCTGATGCCCACGCGCCTGGGCTGAAAAGTGCCTGAGTGACATCACTTACATGGTGTCATTTGATAGCGTCGGTCGGTAGGCAGCGGGCGTGAATATGTTAAAGGCATACCACGAGCATGTTGAGTCAGTAGCAGCTGTTTGCAGCTTACCGACTGAGGAACTAGGAAGTAATTCACTACTTGACCTCCTCGCGATGCCAGAGGTGAAGGTGGTGTAGAGGAAGTAGGCTATGATGAGCAGTTGAGTGCCCGCAAGAGGAAGCAGCTTGAGGCAGTGCTGTGGCCCTTTGCGACTCAGTTTAGTAGGAAGCCCAGGCGGACAATGTGGACACTGGTGAGCAGAGGCCAATTAGGCAACCCGCTTATCAGGTTTCACCAGAAGCCATGAAGTGCATAGCCAGGGAGATGTGGGGCCTGCTTGAGCTAGGTGTGATCCAGCCATTGCGCAATCCATCCGCTTCCTCCATTGAATTGGTTCCCAAGAAGGACAAGACAATGCAGTTTGGCATATACTACCACCAGTTGAATAATGTGACCATGTCTGACATCGACCCCTTGCCCTGTAATAACACTTTCGTAGATTTGCTGGACAGATGTCAGGGTTACCTAGAAGACATTTCCATTGTCATTAAGATTTGGGAAGATAATCTGGAGCAAGTAGGGAAGATCGGGTGGGCATGTTTGACTGTTATGGTGGAAAAGTACCAGATAGGGACGTCAGAGGTGAACAGTACCAGGATCATCGTGTGGGGGGGGAGGTAAGATTAGGTCAGAACCAACTAAGGTAGAGAAAATCCGACACTGGCCCCAGCCCGCGGTCCAGCTACACGTACTGGCATTCTTAAGGACTGCAGGATACTACAGACGTTCCGTCCCAGACTTTAGTACTATAGTGAAGTTCCTGACATATCTCGGTAAAAAAAAATTCCCCAAGGTAGTTGACTGGACACCCGCTTGCGTGCTGGCATTTCAGTCATTAAAGGAAGCCCTGGTTCGCTCTCCAGTAGTTGGCGCCCAATTATGGCGCTGAATTATGTTATGAAGGACTTTATTGTGCAAACTGACACATCACAGTACGAGTTGGGAACAGTACTTAGTCAGGTGGGGCCAGATGGGCAAGAGCATCTTGTAGCCTACTGGAGCAGAAAATTGCTAAACGGGGAGGTGGGGTATACCTCAATTGAAAAAGAATGTTTGGCAATTGTTTGGGCATTGAAAAAACTTTAATCTTACTTGTCATGAACATAGAGAACTTACAGTTAAGTTATTTATAAGGGTTAACCTATCACATAATTGTGGGGAATAATGGATAAATCATAACTGCAGTGTAAATGTATGTATGTTATATCAAATGAATCCATTAATAAGTTTAGCTACTAAAGTGTAAAATGCGAAGACAAAGTCTGATGTAAATGTATTTGATGGCTTTGCACATTTCAGTGTGAGAAGATAGGAGTGTCACATGTGGCAGCTTCAAAGAGCTCCTACTGAGAGATATACCCTGACCTGGAATGGAGTTGTGACATCTGAATAGACTTTTATGAACCGCACAGCATGTTGTCTGGCTCAAAGAGGCCATGTGCTGACGTAGGCTATATGTGATATAGAAAAAAAGAATTCAGTTTTAAAATATGCCACTTAAAATCAATAAAAGTACTGATCAACCACATATTCCTCAATAGCATGATGAAGGGTAGCTCATACGTCAAGAATTGTGCCCCACAGAGATATTAAGGAAATGAGTGTAAGCTTTGCGAATACACTGTATTTAGGTGTGTTTGGAATCAAAAGATGGACAGATTCATAAGGATTTATTAATAATGAAATTGGGTGATGCTCCACAGAAAAGTTAGGTCACATAGTAAAAATGGGTAGTAAATCAGTCAAAATGCAAATGGTGCTTGACAAAAAAAGTATCACAGACACAACCCCCCTGGGGGCCGGGACAGGTGTGGAAGTGTCTTTAAAAAAACTGCAACCAGTTACAACAAATGGTCAGACTTTTTGGGAAGTCAATTCACATTGATAAGCTGCCCATCTTCCAAGCCAATTTCCCTTGGCCTGAAAAGGCAATTCATGTAAGTGCTACTCTGAATATAACCCCTTTTATTTTTATTCATTATTTTTCTTTATATCTGAATGCCTTCTACTTTTGTATATTAAATTTATCATTTAAATATGTGGCGTCCTTGATACTCTAACGAATCCATTAGCCTGTTAAGAAGAATATAGCTCGACCAAGTTAACCCTGTGAATGCCAGTGTGCGATTTGTTGATACATTTGATTAACAAGCTGTGTGTGCTTGTATTTACATTTATGCAACAATCTGGAGGTGTGAAGCGTTAACCCTTTGCTTGCCAGTGTGGGCCTTGCTAGTCTTCTGAGCAGCTAGAAGCCTTGTGTGCCATTATGTTGGAGCCCTATTGCCCGTATTCAATAGGTGGTGGCAAACCTGGTGTGTGGGTGGTGTGAGCGCTGTTTGGGGGCGATTCAATAGGTTTGTAACCTGTGTGATAGGTAAAGAGGGACTGTGGGCTGGAATCGTGTGACCTCATATAGTAAACACCCCAAAGTCACGGCAGCTGGGAGCGTGTTTGTGACATTACTTGCATGGACGACATTTGACTGTGCTGACTAATCATAATCCTTTAAAAAGTGGCTACAACACACCTCAAGGGAGAATGCCAGACTTTTGCGATGGAGCCTTGCACTTCAAATTTATGACTTTCCCATAATTTACAAGCAAAGAAAGGCTCACAGCAATGCGGATGGACTGTCTCGGCAGGAAGAGCCAAATCCCCCAGGTCGTCCCTGGTAATCCTAAGACACTGGAACATGGTCCGCAAGGACAAGGGTTATATTACTGGATAGGAAATGCATTCATTTCTAAGGTATTGCTTTTTAACTTCTGAGAGGGAATGTCATAATGGGATTTGTATAACTTTTCTAAAGAGAGTACCTCATGTTAATAAGACCTGTTCATCTCAGTGGCCAACACGTTTGTTTAGCCCTTAATACACAGCAAGGGGGCCACTGTCTGTGTGGTTTGTTATCCTACAACTCAGATCCTGTCTGAATGATGCACACATAATTTTTTGGGATATAGCAGATTAGTGTAAATTCTGTTAATTTTGCATTGCATTTAAATTCATGCTTGGGACACATATTGCATCCTGATACTAAAAATAACTCAGATGTTTTGACGCCAAGGAGAACCTGAGGGCGGCGTTACCCCCTGCTGACAGATGTGTCAGAATGTGTATAAAAAGAGCACTGGTTTCTACTGAAATATATCATTCCATCTGTACATTTCTGGATGTCGCTAGTACATACTAGTGGGTGAACATGTTCTTTTTAGGACTTCCTGAGCTAATAAACATTGCTTAAGGATCCCGCTTTGACGCCTAATTTATGTGACGTGCAGATTAGACCCAAATCTAATCCGTTCACCGGCTGTTCTGAGGTTAGAACCAGCTTTCCAGTACCAATGCTTTGCCTGCTACCTGCAGCTCTAGCCACTGTGATAGGCCAAGATTCCACAGCAATCTGAAGGCAAGAGGTCAGGGATACCAGACAAAATGTACCAGCAAGGGGGTACACTAGCAGCAACAGTTACCCAGAAGGACGCAGTTCTGGAAGCCGCTAAGGAGTCCAGTTGTGGCATAAGCTCCTCCTACAGCAGTAAGAGGGCGCATTTGGGATAAAGAAAGGGGACGGTGGCAAGGCAAGCCAAACCGGTCCCCAGCAACACAATAGACAGGGTGGCATAGGTGATCCATCCTTTCACAGCAATCAAGGGGGCAAGTGGGCTTTATAGGGATAATTTTTATGAGGAATTTACTGGTGGTGTTTAAAATTCCAAAAGGGAAACACCTGTTGTGCAAACTAATTACTTATTGTTTTTAAAGAGAAAATTTTAATTAAACATTAAAAACTCATATAGGCAATCGAAAACGGGATTTATACTTACGATAAATCTTTTTCTCTGAGTCCATCTGGGGGACACTCCTTAACCATGGGGTTGGCACCCAAAGAGTTAACTTTTTTCAGCTGACAGCATATCACCCCCGCCAATTCCCACATACCTCAGTTTGATTCCAAAAGCCATTAGGAAGATAGGCCAATCAACCAAGACACACCACTCAACAGAGGGGGGAGTGGAGACAAAACAACGAAAAGACGGGGGGGATCGGAGTGTCCCCCAGATGGACTCAGAGAAAAAGATTTATCGTAAGTATAAATCCCGTTTTCTCTTTCATCCATCTGGGGGACACTCGTTAACCATGGGGACTTACAAAAGCAATCCCTCTGAAGGGTGGGACCGCTCTGATCTCCTTGCATGCAGAACACTACGGCCAAAGGAGGCGTCCCCAGACGCAAATATATTATATTGGTAGAATTTCGTAAAGGTATGGACCGAGGACCAGGTGGCTGCTCTGCACAGCTGGTCCGCCGTGGCTCCATTACGAGCTGCCCAAGATGCCCCAACCGAACAGGTAGAATGGGCAACAATACGTTTCGGCACAGGGAGATTAATACGGACATAAGCCTCCCTGATAGTCAGGGTAAGCCATCTGGCAATAGTTTGCTTAGATGCTGGCCATCCCCGTTTGGAAAAGTCAAACAACACAAATAGAGACTCTGTCTTACGTATCTTTGCAGATCTCTTAACGTATATACGTAATGCCCTCACTACGTGCAAATATTTGTCTGTTCCAGGAGTCTGAGGGTCCTCTCTCTACGGGACCCTGTAGGGCAGGTTTTACCTGCAGCCCCAAGGCCTTGCTAGGACGTCCCTTACCAGTGGATCCCTTGTTCTTGTGCAGAACTCTGGGACTTCCCTGTCTTTTGTTCGGTTCTTGTCCAGCAACCACCAGCTGAGGACCTACCTCCTCCACTGGTACCTCGAACACGGGAATACTCCTCTGGGGTGGGACCCTGCCCAGGGTAAGGTCGCGAAAGATGTCACCATCTTTCCCAGCAGCTTCAAAGACCTGGCTACTGACAGCCTGTTGTCTGACAGGACCCAGCCTGTCCACTCCATCTAGGACCTCAACTTGTCCTGTGAAGACAACCTTCTCCTGCGTACCAAGTCCCTCACTAGTCTCAAGAAACTCATTCTTAGACAAGGGATTCTCTGTGACCCTTTCAGACTCTAGAAGTTTGGTCATAGACTGAACAACTCGTCTAGCCTTAGCACCCTGAATGGGTGTGACTAAAACCTTTTCCCTTACTGGACATTCTAAGCCTGTATAGCTTCGTCTGAACGAAGCAAATCGACAGCCCTGAGCTCTTTCTGATTTGACAGAAGCCAGCGAGGTAATTTTTTTTCAAAACCTGAGGTGAGCTGGTCCCATGAATTCTATCACGATATTCTGGACCTACTCGTCTACCGAGGACCCTGTCCGCTGCCGGGCAAACCCAAGCAGCCGTCCTCCCACCCCACCCTCTGGAACCAGAGGTGGGTGGTAGTCATGCTGCTGGTCTATCCGGCAGCTTGGCGGAAGAAGCTCTCCGCGCCACAGGGGCAAAGGATGACCTTCCCCTACGGGACTGTCTCCTGGATTCCACGGCCCCTGGACTGGTAGTCAGACCCGCCCCCGTAAGGAGGCTGTCTGAAAGAACTAAACCTAGGCCTAGCCCTAGGTCTTGGAGTATTTACAGGCAAGGACGTCTCCTTGCCCCCTGAAGCCTGTAAAATCCAAGAGTCTAATTCTTGACCAAATAACATCCCACCCGTATACGGGATGGATTCTAATGATCGTTTAGACTCTGAATCCGCATTCCAAGCCCTTAACCATAACGCCCTTCTAGCTACTACAGCTGTAGCTGAAATAGACGAAGCTATGGAGGCCGAATTATGGGCCGCTTCATATACATAGCCTGCTGCCTCCCTTAGCTGCATGGCCAGAGGCAGTAATCTGAATCCTGCAAGGCAGACTCTAACTGTCCTGCCCAGACTTCCATGGCCCTAGCTACCCAGGTAGAGGACAATGCTGGCCTGAGGACAATACCGGCGGCCGAGAAGATCGACTTCAGCAGGGATTCTAATTTCTTGTCAGTCGCGTCCTGTAAGGTCGCTGACCCGGGTACAGGTAGTGTAGTATGACGAACCAATCTCTCCACAGGTGTATCTACCTTTGCCACCTGTTCCCAACGGGTCATATCCTCCTCCTGAAGGGGATACAATACGCCAAACTTCCTTGGCATAGAGAACCTTTTATCTGGATATTTCCAAGAAGCCTCTACAATATCCCTCAACTCAACTGAGGGAGGGAACCTGACCACCTGCTTAGAAGCCTTCTTAAAGAGGGAGCGGTCCAAGGACTTCGTCTCCTCTACTTCAGCAAACCCCAGGGTCTGACGAACTGCTCTTACCAGGTCGTCCATACCCTGGTGCCTAGAGTTTCCTTCTGACTCTATAATGGACACATCTGAATCGTCCAATAATTCCCCCTCCTCCTCTGAGGAACTCTCAGAGTCTGACACTAACCACAGCGCTTTAGCTGTTTGTCTACATCTTTTAACACTACGCTTGTGTCTGGGGTTCTCCAGTAGATGGGTAAGCCAGTCCAGGCTTTTAGCCACCGCTGACCAATCCACCTCTTCCATCTGGGAAACCCCCGGGAGGGCTGGGGAGGTTAATACACCGACCCCTGGGGAAAATGACTCATCTGTCATTCCTACTGTTATACCCTGAGAAACCACAGATGTAGCTGGGATCTCAACTGGTTTAGATAACAGATTTACAAAGGTATTAACTCCCTGTGTTAAGGCAGCCGCCCACTCAGGAGGATCTACCGTTATGGTGGAGGTGTCTATAGGCTGTTTCACAGGAGCCACAGTGCAGGCTGCACAGAGCCCCCCCTGATCCAGCCGTTCACTTGTTAGTTTAACATTACATTTTGAACAGACATTATGTTTGGTACGTGTTGTTTTGCTTTTATCTGACATCACAAGATAAGAAAAACTAAATCACGTTTCAAAATTCACAAACACTTCTCCAATTTATCAGAAAATACAGATTAAGTTATATTAACATATCATAGTATTTCTGATTTAAATAAGACATGCTTGGAGAACTTTATAGTTTTCTCATAAACAACAGTTCTCTCAACACATCATTGTCTTATAATATACATGTCTACACATGCACACACATACACACAGAAGAAATAAAAGTGATACTCAGCGGGGAAGATGTGTGTCAACAGTGCACTTCTCTTCAAATGACTGCTGCAACTGTCCTCCTTTTAAAGCTTGGCGCCAAAAAGGGATCTTCCACGTGCTCACTCAGCGGGGGAGGGGAAGAGGTGCTTCTCAACACATTCCCCTACCACTGGAATCTCCTTCTGTGTCTCTGCTAACAGCGATTTCCCCATTCTACTTAGGCGAAATCCTGTTGCTTTATCTTTCTCACCACACCGCAAAATACAGGTACATATTTATCTATGAACCAGTCAAAAGATAGTATTTCTGTTCCTTTTCCTCTATATAGAGAGTATAAGGTATAATTAGTCAAGCTGAAAGGCTGCAGCAGGTTTTTCAGTAATGACTGCAATTAGCACAGAACACCTGGGCCCATTTAGCATTACATTTGGAACAGACAATATGTTTGGCACGCCCAAACACTTCCACAACCTTTATCAGAAAATACATACTAGGTTATTTAACATATCATAGTATTTCTGATTAAATAAGACAGGTTTTGAGAACTTTATAGTTTTCCTTAAACACAGTTCTCTCAACACCTCATAGTCTTATAATACACATGCATACACAGAAGAACAAAGTGATACTTAGCGTGGCAGATATGTGTCAACAGTGCACTTCTCTCCAAATGACTGTTGCATCTGTCCTCCTTTTGAACTTTGGCACCAAAAGGGATCTTCCACGTGCTCACTCAGCAGGGAAGGGGGGGGGGGGGAGCGGTGTTCCTCAAACACATTCCCCTTCCACTGGCTCTTCTTCTGTGTTGTTTACTTTAACAGCGTTTTGCCCTTTCTCTTATATTAGGGGAAAACCTGTTAGAATGTGTTCCCCGCTAGCGCCATTCAAAGCGCGCCATCCTCAAAAATTCACTGCCATCCCCATGGGAGGAGGAACTTGGTATACTCCAGCTGGCTTCCGGGGAACCTCAGCAGTAAAGGCGCTCTCTGCCTAATGGCAGCGCCCGTCCTGCATCAGCAGGTAGAGTCTCTTGCCGACTGCTTCCCGCTGTGAGAAGCGCTTCTTACCTCTCTGTCAGCGGGGCCGCCGCCGCTCCCCCACCCCCCCCCCCGACAGGCGCTTCTCCCACGAGTCAGCTCCATTTACAGGGAGCCTCTCGCCACTGTCAAAAGAAAAAAACTGCAAAAGAAAAGGAAAAAACCTATAACCAGTGAACCCTGTTCACTGTCTCTCTTGGAGCTCTTCAGGTGCAACCTTCTTCCAAGGGCACCCAATTCAAACTGAGGTATGTGGGAATTGGCGGGGGTGATATGCTGTCAGCTGAAAAAATTTAACTCTTTGGGTGCCAGACTCCTCCCCCCGACTCAACCCCCATGGTTAAGGAGTGACCCCCAGATGGATGAAAGAGAAATCCCATTATTTTTCTTTCATAGCCTTTTAAAGAATACTTTAAGGATCATTTTTTTTTAAAAAAGGAACATGCTAACTCATCTGCCTCAGGTTGATGATGCTTATTGAACACCAGAATATTTTTGTCTCAAAATATTCTTAATTTTTGAACTAAATGATTTTTTCTAATGTCTCTCAGAGTCAGGCAAGATTGATAAAACATTTTTTTTCTGGAATCCCCATATTACGATTGACAAAGGATACAAATTTCAAAGTGATATGTGGATTAGGCATGATATGTTTATTGTTTTATAAGACACATCACACTAAAAATGGAGAATCAGGAGTGGCATTTCTGAGCAATTTTACATAACTTTGACCCCCTATATGTCAGAAACTATGAGGCCTAGAGAAGATAAATTTTACATGGGTTAGTAGATATGTGGTAGTATCAGATGTACCAAGTTTCATGAAAATCGGAGTCGGTGGGTGTCACGACCTGGGTAAACTGACAAGTGCAACTTAGTTCAGCCCAGAACCCCTCAGTGCAGTATCAGCAGTCAGATAGATGTAGAAAGAAGTATTTCCCAACTAGTAGACAATTGATTCCTATAAGCAGCTCTATGTTCAAGCTACGGTGATAACAGAATCAGCAAGTAGAGTTATGCAGATAGATATCCTTCCTAGCCAGCAGATAATGGTTTCATTAAATCAGTTCTATGTTCAAGCTGCAGTACTCACTCAATAATTGAGTTGTTCAATAATGCAAAATAAGCTGAATGCCAAAAAGCTGAATTGGAGTAGTAATCCTGTTTGCCAAGGTAGAGAGTCAGAGTTGAAGCAGAAGCCACTAACTGAAGAATCTCATAGAGCAGGCTGTTCAGGAGTCTAGGGTATAATCTGTCATGATCTGCCTCCTTCTTCAGTACAGCATCTTTTTGTGTATGCTGCTGTGCCTATTCCAGATCCTGCCTGCCAGGGGTTAAACTTCTCATCATTGGAGTTGGATCCTAATCACCTGTGTCAGGGCATTATAAGACTGCCTGTTTCAGCACACTGCCAGTTCATCAGGTGTCTCAACTACTGGTCTCTCTGAGAAACTCCTGTGATCTGGTCCCGATTGTTCCCTGGTCTCGGACTCCTGTTTGCTCCATTGTCTTCCACCTTTTCTTGTGACTCAGCCCCGGCTTCATATGACTTTGTTCCGGTTTACTCCCTTGTATTATTGTGGATCTTCTGGCTTCTGACCCTTCCTCCTTTCTGATTCTTCTGTGGATCATCCTGTGTCCCCGGCTCCTCAGTTAAACCTAGTAATTTTGGTACCCTGTGCCTGCACTTCACCCATTCTATCTGGGAACCTGCCTCTCCAGCTTCTGAGATAAACCTGGTATACCCTGTTATCAGTATCTGCAGTTCATCCACTGTACCCGGTATCCAGCTTCTTCTGCTTCTGGGCAACCTGGTAATCCTGCACCATCAGTTTATCCACCGTAACGGTTATCCAGCCTCTCCTGCTTCTGAGCAAAAACCTTGTAATTTTATTATCCTGTTCCCACAGCTCATTCATTGTACCTGCTACTTCTATGGACTTTTGCTTGCTGTTTAACCATTGACTGCATTGAGTTAATATCTGGGTGATCGGTGTTTAAAATTAAGACTTATCTCACAACTAATCTCCGTGGTATTTAAAACCCTGACACTATCACTGACAAAGATTGCATAGAAATTAAGGAGTTTTAAACGCCAAAGATCCAATCAGGTCGGGAGAGAAACACACCCTAAATTAATGAAACAGGTTTACAATCACTCATGCTCACCACAGCCTGATGAGGCAATGACAACATGCACAGTCAGTGATTCATGTTCACCAGACTTAAAGAGGCAGTCACAATATCCTAACAATAACTAAACCAACCTGGGGAAATGACATACAGTTACAATGGGCAAAGGACCATATAACATATTTAGGAATCAAACCCCCAAATTGTCCCTGTGAATTATATCTTATAAACATTACAAAGAACATAAAGGACATGCTCAAGAGGTATAGCCATCTCTTTATATCTTATCTAGGAATAGCGAGTCTCATATAAATGGTTACTTACTAGATGTGTATACTTGCCTCATTTGTTGCCTACTCTGGCGACACTTAAAGAAATTAAAGAAATAAATTAACTTTTCCGTAAACTTATTTGGAAAGGAAAGCGCCCACGTCTTATAAAACTATAACAAACTAAATCAAATGGAATTTGAAAGATTGGCTACCCAACCAAGAGTCATATGCTTGCAGTTCTATTTTAAAACATTTCCTACCGCATCTTGACTTAGTTAGTTTACTCCACCAACATGATCAGGAAGTATCACAAGCAATCCAGGATAACTGCCTATTATAATTAAAGATGTGGCACATTCTTAGACAAAAACATGGGCTCAATTCACATAAATCCATTTTCTTGCTGTTCCTTCAGAACCCTGAATCTCCAGAATGGTGAAGAATACTATCCCTTCACGAGATGGGCACAAGATGGTTGATTATGTGACAAAATTTCCAAGAGACCTCTAACATTTCTACAGGTTGCAAAAACATTTGCTTTTATTCATAATTTCACACTGGCATTTCTGCAAGCACAGCACTATGCAAGTGCTTCCATTAGAGTGTGTTCAGAACAAGACTGATTCAACCATATTGATTCAATCCTACAATTCCACCCCCCAGCTAAAAAGACCAATTACAACCCATTAAAAGAATTTCTGACAAGTCATATATCATGCAAAAAGTATGGGTTAAAACAATGAGGAAAATACTTTCCAACATTAATGAATCTTTGCTTCGGGCCCTATATTACACCGGTCGAAGATTGTCTTCCAGTCAATATCAAGCAATATTTTTAAATATATTTCACAAACTTTACTTCTCGCCATACAGAAAATTCTTGGAAGGTATGTCGGAGTCCCATAATTGCCCCAAGTACAATACTGGAGAGGCAGACATATACCATTGTATGTGGAGTCGTCCCCTGCTGAGGAGATTTTGGATACAAATATGACAGTATGCAGAAAATCAATTGTTAAATGTACCACTAAAGCCAGAATGGGCAATGTTTAGTATTATTCCCTCAAGCCAGGAAATTTTCAAGGGAAGTAAAAAAACAAAAAAACAAAAAACTTTTGCTAATGATTAGTGGCAGACCTAGAATTTTTTTTTAAAAAGGAAAGTTTTTTGTATATCGGGGAGAGTTAAATCATACATTACCTAGCTCCATTAAACTGAAATACAGGATACATTGAAATATACTTCCTGGTACGAACAGGATGAATGATCCCCCAATATTAATATAATTACTAGTAACATAGAATTCTGGTAATGAGGACTACCCTCCTTTTTCTTCTACTCATTTTATTAGTAATACAAAACTCCATGTAGTCCTGCAAAAGTTTAGATTTGCTTGATGCTACCTCAGAGTCATCCTTACCAAACATATGAGTTGTCCTGGAGGGGCAAGTAACAAATCGATCAGGTAATATACATAAGTAGCACAGAAGAGTGTGAGTCTCACAGTGCAGCAAAAGACATGACCGGTTGTGCGATGACCGTAATGCCCCGAATTCTAAAGGGAGGGGCAGTGAGAGATGGTAGGACTAACTGGGAGAAAAAGGAGATGGCAGGCGAGGAAGAGGAGGTGATTGATAGAATGGTTAGGAGGTGGTAGGATAGGCAAGCTCGAAAAGATGAGTTTTGAGTGAGTGCTTGAAGGACTGAGGGTTGGGAGAGATTCTAGTGAGACGCAGTAGGGAATTCCAAAGAATGGGGGCAGCACAACAGAAGTGAGCATGGGAAGAGCTAATGAGAGGTGAATTGAGGCGGAGGTCAAAGGCGGAGCAGAGTAGTCGGGTAGGGTATATACCTTGAGACAAGGTCAGAAATGTAAGGGGGAGAAGTGTCAGTAAGGGCTTTGTAAGTGAGGGTAAAAAGCTTGAACTGATTTCTGAAATGGATAGGGAGCAAGGGAAGATATTTACGCAGAGGAGTAATGGAAGAGGTGCGGCGGGAGAGAAAGATGAGCTTAGCCACAGCATTTTGTATGGATTGAAGGTCAGAAATGCTAGAGCAAGGAAGGTCAGTGAGAAGGAGGTTGTAATAGTTGAGACAAAAAAGAATGAGTAAATGGACAAGGATTTTGGTTGAACCATTATTATTATTAATATTAAGTTTAGGGGCACATTACTTACATGTTTTAATTGTTAAATATTTTATTCTCATTACTAAACATATTTGTACTTCCATCTTAAAGATATATGAATTTGAAATATTTTAGCCACTATTTACAATCTCCAAGAAATATTGTGAATGCTAAAATGTATTTTTATTTTTCTATTGCTCATTTTTACCCGCACCTCAAAGGGGCACAAATATGGAAAAAGAAGAAATTAAAATTATAGATTGTTAGCTGCTTGGATCAATGTAGACTTACTTTACTTTCCTACTATAAAGCACAGCAAAAATGTTAGTGCTCGTTATTTTACTACTACTTTACCTAACCTAAACCTAAGTAGTTCTAAATCCTACAAACATTTTAGTATCCTGAAATCTTATCTATTTACCAAACAACAAACTTCCAACACCTAAAATACCCTAACAAACCAATATTAATATCTAAATAACTTACCAATCAAACTAAACTTGTACTAATGCTAAAATGAAATACAAGACTAATCTAAGACCTAATTAATCATTTAGTAATGCCCATCTGTTATCTAATTAATGAACAATGTAAAATAATATATCTAAAAAACACAGGCAAGTAATAAAATAAATCTGAAAAATAACAGGTAAGTACAGCTTGCTGGGATAGAAACATAAGTATATGGTCATATGTGGATAAATGACTGTTTACCAGTATATACTGTAATTATCTTTTTTTTTTCTTCACAGAAACATTACTTGGCAGTTATAGAAGTGAAAGAAGGCCTGTTGCAAAGTATTCAAAAATATTTACAAACTTTTTATTTATAGCAAACACTGTGACTGGCTATTATTGTGATTATACAGCAGGGTACAAGATAGACTGTCTCCAGGCCAAGAATATGTGACACTGTCGCATGTTGAATCCTGAATTTCATTAGTGTTATATAAATTTACAAATGCACATTTGCACCTAAGCATTTTCAATGCTTAGGTGCAAGAACAAAATGGTAGCAGAACATACAATACATTAACTGGAGCCATATATAAAAGTATTTTTTTTTTTTTAGAACAACATGCCACAATATACTCATTAAATATAGATTAAACCAGTATTTATATTCATGGAACAAATTCTGGTAACAGAAACAAAAGCATTTACCTTCTTTTTGGTGAGAAACTCTTTGACAAACGGTAGTGTGTGTTTAGAAAACATGTAGAAACATGGACACTGATAGAAAAAAATATTAAAATTATACTTACAGAATATGATAATATAAAGCTTTAAATGCTTAAACAGTTAATAGCATACTTAACATAAATGAAAACTGAAATATTTAACTGCATTTCACTAAATGTGCTGTACCAATTACAATGTTAAATATTCATATGAGTTTTTGGTCACAGTGTGGGGGGAAAATGAAATAAAAGTATTGAAGTAAATCTTACAGCTTGTCTTGATGCTGTATCCGTGGCAGATGGTTTTTCCTTTACAGCTGTGATTCTCTGATTTAGATCAGTTTCCAAAATACCATATTTCCTTGTCTCTGATTGAAACAAAAGTTGGCCATTAATTTACAAAAAAAACAAAACACATTTTTCGCCTTTAATCCCAAAACAACACTATGAGACATAAAAGAGTTGTCCAGCTTTTATAAAATGATATCACACTAGATCCCCCTCAGTGTTTATAGGACTCATACACACTAGGTAAAAAAAAAAAAAGAAAGTTTAAGCTGTGGTGAATTTAGCTGCATCCCTTGCACAATGAAAGCAGCTGGGACTTCTGTTACTGTAGAAATTATTACCCACTGTGATAAGAGTTCTCTGTACTCAGTGAAGAATGGGAAAAATGAAATGCAGAATGTTCAATTTTTGCAGCATAGTGCTCAGTAATCTCTCTAAAAAAAACAAAACAGGCTTTTTAGCTGTCCCAAATAAACAAATAGGCGCTCAAAGAACATTAACCACACAAATAATTGCTGATTACCTGCAGCTCCCCATCAGGCAATCTGCTGAAATTGCCAGTCAATAATACAAAATAAACCGGGGAAGCGCTGGTAGAGCAATTTATTATATAAAAAAAGTCAATTGTTAAAAATATTATATCAAACAATAAAACATAGACCTATAACAATACAAAGTAAAATATCCCTTTAAATATCAATCCGGATTGACCAAACAATATTGCATAAATATTACTCTAAATATATCCCTCAAACAAACAGCTCCATATTATAAACCAATGTTTTATTCATGCGCAACTTCAAAGTTATTATCCAGCTGGTTATGTTTAATTGCATTACTAATATTTATGCAATATTGTTTGGTCAATCCGGATTGATATTTAAAGGGATATTTTACTTTGTATTGTTGTTATAGGTCTATGTTTTATTGTTTGATATAATATTTTTAACAATTGATTTTTTTGATATAAAAAATTGCCCTACCAGTGCTTCCCCGGTTTTTTTTTGGTTTTTTTTTAGCTGTCCACTCATTAAGGGTAAGGTTAATTAAACCACTAAAGCAGTAGTTTAAAACCAGTGGAGCTCAAGCTTTCATTCATAGAGGCTTGCATGGCCTCTTAGAACATTTAGTTCAAAAACAGTTTTATAGTGTAGAGAAGCATGTATACTACTATGCCATAAATCTGGTGGTAGTCAGCATATCGATACTGACTACACTGACAACACTTACCACGACATCTGGAGTCCGGCTGGCTGCTTCCACGACGAGGATCCATCACGACTCTTCACTGAAGCGACCTCAAATCAATCCCGAAGACAGAAGACGCCGGCTGCACTGGATGACTACACTGACCTCGCCGACGCTGTACAATGTACTTTACAAAGAGTTGTACATTATACATAGCCCCATAGTTACATTACCCCCTTAAGAGCAGCGTGAACAGCGTCGGCGAGGTCAGTGACATCATCCAGTGCAGCCGGCGTCTTCTGTCTTCGGGATTGATTGAAGTCGCTTCAGTGAAGAGTCGTGATGGATCCTCATCGTGGAAGCAGCCAGCCGGACTCCAGATGTCGTGGTAAGTGTTGTCGGTGTAGTCAGCACCGATCTTCCGTACCCCACCCCATAAATCATGGATCGAGATGAACGGACAAAAATACAGTGTGCACTTAGCATAAAAATATTTGTCTCTGGAATGGAATTTGCACATAATGGTAGAATGCAAACCTTTACCTTCATCCTTGCAAATGTATGATAACACCATGTTTGCTTCATTATTGTCCTGGTAAAGTGTTTCATATCTTCCTATAACATCTTGTAGATGGAAATCCTCATAAAATATGGTATCTCTAAAATACAAATAAAAGTACAAATGTGTGATAATGTATATAAAAAGACACAAATAGACTGCTTATCTTCCTCCACCAACTAAAAAGCATAGAAAGAATAATAAGTAAACTATGATTTTGTCTGTCCCACCTAGTTGTTTTTTTCTAACTCTCCTGCACAAAGGTGGAGAAGGCAGTCCAAATGTTTAAAGAACAGCCTGATTCCCAATGGGTTCGGGATCTGAAGGTTCTCTACTGAGGGTGGGGTTTGGGTAGAAGTTTAATGAAAGTGTGTTTTACCTACGAGGAAGTTAGCAAGGGGCATGTAAGAATGTGCAGGTGTATGATTTAATAAGGAGATTTCTTCTGTCAGATGAGAGAACATTTTAAATTAGCAATCAGAGCAGGTACCTTTGTGAGCCTTAATCTAGACTACTGAATACTCTCCTGCCTGGTACTCCTTTTAAGGGAGATAAACTTTTGATATGTGGTTTCTTGCAGAACATATGACAAGAACACAGGAAGTAGGAGAAAGTGTTCTTTACAAGGTCAATAATTTAATATGCAAGGTATTGTGAGCAGCTCTTGACAGATAATACAGAAATAATCTATAGACACCTCATAACAGAGGGAAGGGGTGGGGATTAAGGACCTCTCAATTCCACAGTGAGTTTACCAAGGACATTTTACTTCAAACTGTACAACAAAGAATCAGTACTACCTGCCCTGATACTTCAAGAGATGGGGTTTGCCTTTTTTGGTTTACTTAACAATTCAAATGGTTATAGGATCATTAATGAGGTTAGAAGGAGAAGATATTTTTGTGATTAATAGGAGACACGCAAAAGAGGATCATGATGGTCAAGTAAGCTATTGAACCTTCAAAACCGGAGGAAATGTAAAAATGTTTCACTTCATGAACAATGTAGCAGTATTATGCATGTGCAAATGGAAAACCATTCAATACAAGGTGGCTCAGGACCACAATATATCATACACAGGAGACAGGGAAAGTTCCTAAGAAAAGTTTTACTCTACATTTGGGGCCCAATATAAGCCCTAGGTAGCATTCACAATTGTTTACAGAGCTTTAAGGTATTGGATTTCATATCAGACAGACATTCAGGCAATCAGTTCCAGATCTACCGATAAAAGCACTAAAAATCTGAAATAGACCATGCACATGCGGATTTTATAGCAATGTGTCATAATACGACTGCCTACGACTTGAAGGGGTGAAATGGGGGAGGGAAGGGGCGGATGAACGTAGGCAATGTACAGTTAGGGTGTACAGAGGGCATGCCAACGCAGATGCAGGTGATTCATGTCTTGGGGTTCTCTCAAGTACATGTATTTTAGCCATTTTATTTTCACCAGCTAAAGGGCATGTGTAAGTGCAGACTAATAGTGATGACTGTCACGGCATCATCTTTATATTAAAAACTACACGTATGCGCACCACTAGACAGCAAACAACATTTGTATGCAAGAGAATATAAAAATGCATTGTATGTACAGTACACATTAAATACATAAATCGCGATGTTCCTAATATTTAAAAAACAAACATATTTATATTATTATGAGTTGTTAATTTATTTTCTAAATTTTTTTTTTGCATCCATTCGAACGGAACTTATGGCACATAGATATTGCACATATGCATATGTGTATCCTATTTAAATTGCAGATATTAGATTAGACTTAACATCTTAGGGAAACCTATGTATTAATGTTCTGGATTATGATATATATATATATATATATATATATATATATTATGTACAACTTCGTTTATGTTGTTTAATTTATTTATATTTGGGTTTATATATTTGCAGTGAAAGTGTTAATGTTTCATTTAGACTGAGTGACAAAGGATCTTACTAGCCAGAGGTCTGACATAATGAACCAATAGGAGACCAAACTTATGTTTAAAAGGATAGATTTTTTTTTTTTTTTTTGGGGGGGACATGTACTCTTGAAAAAGTTCTGTAAGAACGAAATGCAGAAAGGAACCAGGCATCCTAATTACTATTATTATTTTTTATATCATATACTCACTGCCGGCGATTCAAAAGGGGACGCTGCCTGAAACTTAATATGTGCGCTGTCAACTTCACTTATGCGTAAGTACTACGGGCCTGATTCATTAAGGAACTTGTATTAAGAAGTTTCTTATTTACGTCTCCTGGACAAAACCATGTTACAATGCAAGGGGTGAAAATTAGTTTTCTGTTTTGCACATAAATTAAATACTGACTGTTTTTTCATGTAGCAGACGTTATATACAAATTTTATGTTCACCCCTTTTAATTAAATGCTAAAAATCTGTAGTTGCGTCTCCACTGTTTAATTTAAAATCCATTGTGGTGGCACACAGAACAAAATTTATGAAAATTGTGTCACTGTTCAAATATTAACCAGACCCAACTGTATCTCCTCAATATCCAGATCAAAGTGGATATACCAAATGAAGTCATTGGCACCAGAAAGTCTACATTTGGATTTTGGTTACACAATAATGTATAACTGAAGCCAAAGCTGGAAGTGATCCAGAACTACATTATGGATACAAACTATCCAACTAATACTCTTAACCTACCAAAATTAATATAAATAAATACAAACATAACACAATTTGATGTAACTATGAACCATTTCTAACAAGAAATGGTCTCAGTTCCCCAATCCACTATTGGTAAATACCAATGCTTTTAAATACAACTATATTTAAACACAACTAGGATGGATTCTGTGTCCTGACACAGGATTTTATAATATCCATTTTCAATCATAGCTAGTACCCATTTTAAGCAAGTTTCATTAATGAAAAAGACAGTCGCATAAGTTAACATGTAATTTTAATATGAAGGAAAGGCAAGTATCGTCATATACTAGTAAAGTAAACGTAAAAAAAAAATGACAGCTCCTTTCTCTAACATGGCTTTATACCACTGAGTATGAATGTAAGGAGTATGAATTTGGAGCTCCGAATATGAAACGAACATCCGCAATTTACCATGAGAAATTAAGCATGATTTTAAAACAGTTTTCAATAAAGTTTTAGTGAGAGACAGGGGGCTACCCCTATAAAGAAGACGCCTCAATCAAAGTACAGCATCCACTTAGGACGAAAAGCGTTGGTGGAGCAGTTAAGTTGTGAACTGTACCTTCTAGGTACCCATTATTAACACAGCTGAGCCATCACTACAGAGAAGCCAGAAGCCTAATACACGAACGGCACCGCAGACCTGATCAACCACAAGGAACGGTATAGGGAAAGCTTTTGTAGGGCAAGAAATTGGCTCTGTAGCCACATTCCTTATTATTTACCATGATATCTTTATCATTTTTTACTCCATCCACCCCTTCCCTAAAAGAGCTATAAAACATTGTAAAAACTAAAGGCTGTAACATCCCACTTTCAAGCACCTGGGTCAGGGCCGGTTTAATCCGAGGGCATTCTGGGCTAAAGCCCAGGGGCCTCGGGCACCCGGGGGGCCCTAGAAAAGATTTTAATATCAGGTTTTTTTGTTTGTTTTTTTTTTAAATATGTGCGACGCCGGCTTCTTCTTCGACGGGTCAAGGGCGGCCTTGGCTCCGATTGTCAGGTTAGGTAGAATGGCAGGCAACTAACAGCAAATGTGATGCTGTTAGCTGCCTGCTCCCACTATAAGTACGGTGCGTAGTAAGCTCCCTTAGTGAGGAGATCTTGTGAGAGTGAGACTATGAGTCAGTCAACCGTGTATAAGCGATCTGTTAGTGTTGTTAAGTATAGTCACAGTCAATGTGGTAACATTTCCTCTGGTGAACAAAAGATCCGAATTGTAATATTTTCTGTATGAGAGCAATATTATGGTGAAAAGCGTTCTGGTAGTAGTTTGTCTTTGCGGCTGCATTACTACCAGATTGCTTTTTACGATAATGTCTCTGATAGTGACTATACTTAACACTAACTTGCTTATACACGGTTGACCCCCTTCATAGTTAACCAATTCCATTAGAATCTTGTAAGAATAAATTTAATGTGGTCTTTAACTTGTTTTTTGCATTTTGAAAATACTGAGTAGGTATATTAAAATGAACATTTGTCAAGTGACTTTATGCCAAATCCAACATTTCTGGGGGACCCCTAATAATAACGGCAAATGGGAGCATCACAGTACCCCTAGCCAAGGGACCTACAGTGTAGTAATCCGGCTCTGACCTGGATAAGGGTTTCATTTCAAAACAGGTAAACACCAGTTCTACAGGTTGATTATATAGACAATACAAAAAAAACTTTTTGATCACTTATGCACATTCATTTTTAAGTGACTCTTTTATATGAAATATATCCAAGCATTTTAATCTATTCCCAGATATATGCCTATGCCTGCATTTATCAGAGAGGTAACATAGCTGAAAAGCACGGTCTGTGAATGTTCGGTCTGTGAATGTTTTACAAAAAAATAGTCTTTACTCTGTAGCATACAAGGACATCTGTTTAGCTTGCAGTTACACAAGTATTGTTTACTCCCTGATAAGTACTAAGGTAATTAAGAGAAGAGGCTCCTGCAGTATAAACCCATTAAAACGTTTGTATCGGAGGCCACAGGGGTGACCCACAGAGTAATGAGTAAACTTACCTGTGACAGCAAGGGGGTCATATATCTGTTAGAATGCCCGTGCAAAAACCAGTACATTGGTAGGACCCACAGGAACCTACACACACGTATCTCAGAACATCTCAGAAATATAAAGAAAGGGTTCGAGGCACAGTGTCTCGGACCACTTTCGTAAATATCACAACAAAGATCCCTCACTTCTAAATTTCATGGGAATATGCAAAGTACTACCACCATGCAGGGGTGGAAACTATATTGAATGCCTATCCAGAGAAGAGACTAAATGGATATATATGGCTAAAACACTGACCCCCATGGTCTCAATATAGATTTTGCACTGGCAAAATTTCTATAGATTTCCCCTTATACATTCTATGCAAGAATTATTTAGGATATCGATTTCAGGATGCCTTCCAAGTGCAGGAATATACATCTGGTTACACGTAAGCGTACCTGTATGGGACACGTCTCTGATACAATGAGAAAAGAAATGATCCCTAGGGGGATTCCTAGAAGCCAGACTATATCTAGGAATCCAATTATATATATATATATATATATGATCAATAGTGCTTGAAAAGCGATTAACCAAAAGGGGAAAGATAGTGTGTTTTGGTGCCATTAGCGGCACCAATCTAAAGAAAATTTGGAGTTTAAGTTACCAACTGAAGAGTCATATTAGGTGGCTTTTAAAAATAGAAACAATTCCTGATGTGTAAAATATCAAACTCATATGCATGAATAGTATGCTCTATACATCATGTGTGGAACAAAAGTAGAAGTCAAATCAAATTTTGTGTTGTATAGAACTTTTATTCACTTTTTGTTGATGGTGTCACTATCCTAAACAAATGGATATATGAAAAGACAATCAGCACCCGATATGTAAGATGACTGGCCTATTAAAACACCAGCCTCTGCATCGGAGCGACCTATTACGGATTACCTAAGAGATAAGGAACCTCTATAAATAAGATGACTCTTTAATCTAAATGGATCCATCCCTGACGAAGCCGTAACTCGGCGAAACGGACATTGACGATTGCATTACCAAAGGAACTTCTATCCCGCTGTGCTTGCGAGAACGATCCGAGAACGAAAACTCAAAATCGCGAAGTGCGCGAAGAAGGAGACGCGGCCGCGTCCATCTCCCTGGATAACAGAGTCATCCACAACCGGAATACCCACTGAGAAGCAGCACCCTTATGAACCATCAACTATCGGGTAAGCGATCACCTGGGTTTACATTACTGAATCATTAGTGTGCCTTCAAGTATCGGACTGTACAGCGGCACCAGGAGGGCCTCGTTATTGGATCTAGTCCTAACTATCTGAGTGACTACTTTTCCAGAGACATCCTTTTAGCCGCGCCAGCGAGAACGGGGCACCTATTATCCATATCTGGTTCTTTGAGCAGCCTTTCATTTGTGGAAACGAATCCTGCATTGCTCGGCTTTTGCATTAGTTGAAAGCATTACGAACTGCAACTAGGAAAGTTGCCAAGTGGTATGCCATTTCACCCATCCTTGGAAGGTTGGATTTTATATGGATACATGTGACTTAATATTTTAACTGTATATGTCACAAGCAGCAGGAACGGGACGAAAGAATATCTTGCATTATAACCCCCAATACTTGAGATTGGTGCAAGCAGCTTGTTTTTAGACTGCACATGAGTATATCATGGACTGTAATGCAAAGTGGCTATATTTATGCTAACCTACTTGTCCTTACAGCACTTGCTGTGTATATAAATGTATGGTATGACATTGTTACCTATATTAGTGCACTGATCACGCATGTTGGACAACTCTACTGTGAATAAACTTGTGCTTACAGTATACATATATTTTGGCGCTTTTGGGACAATCTGTTTTTACTACATAAATAAGAGGATATTCTCTCTCTCTCTCTTTGGAGTTTCTTCTCCCCAATATCGATCATCTCTTGATAGGGAACTGAAATTATACTGACAGAGAGAAGTGGATAGAAAACATAATTTTTATTATTTTAGATGTAGCAGAGGCAAATGTGCAGAAGCCACCAAAGGTCAAGGCAGACCATGTACAGTCAGCAAGTATCTGGATTTCTAATGCCAGGTTTATCCATCAGGAACTGTTTTTCCTTCTTTTGACATGAATAGGAACAGGGGACGGGCAACACACTTCCAATTCAGAACACTGCCTTTCAGAAAAAATTCAGGTGTTAGAATTTTCAAACTCATTGCAACCATCACAGCCAGGTTCAAGGAAGGTACATTTCCCTTACTATTTTGAAGCCCATTTCAATTTCAGAGATTATTGGAATTATCCAGTCTCAGGGATAGATAATTAACAGGTAGATTTGTGGACTAGTCCCTAAGTCAGGTCCTTGTGTTTGATTATAGTCCGCTAAAATGATTTCCTCCTCCTCCCCTTCCCAAAGAACGTGCAGTGTCTGAATTCACTAAAGAAAGAATTTCCACTGTCAAGCAATTAAGCAATGAGTACTTTGTGTTCTAGAACATAATTTTTAAAGACAGTCCCTTAGGCTTGCCTTTACATGAAGCCACATCTTCTTGAGGATGGAAACAAATGTCTCACAAATTTCAGTCATTCTTATCAGAGCAGATGAGAAGTGGCAGACAAATCATTTCAGCGGGCCAACTGTCCATAATGGAGACATTTCAAGAAATATATCTGAAGCGACTGTGCATATGCAATAACAAATTTGGTGCTCACACCACAACCTCAATAGAGCTAGGGTTTAGAGGGGTTAATTTAAGATGTCAACTGACACTGTTGGATTATTTTGTTACCAGCCGGTGCCAAAACTCCAGCACCTTATCCTGTTTCAGTTCTGCATCCTTATATTGACCTTGGCTTGTTCTCACTTTGTCCCCGACGGTGATTCTTTGCCTCTGTTATTGGATTCTGCGATTGTACTTCGGCATGCCTTTGTTCCCGATTCTGACCCCTAGGCTTGAATTTATGTCCTCCTATTTTCCCCTTTGGCACCAAACAATTATTATCCTGACCTCTGCTCATCCTTGCCTCCACTGCTGCTATAATCCTGGACTCTAGGATCCTCTACTGTGTATTCTACACCCAGTGTCTTCCATGAGACCGTTAAATCTAGACAGGAATAATCTGGCCTGATAATATGGGCTTTGTTAGAAACACAGTAATAAGTCAGATTTGATGCTACTGCAGCATATTCAGAGTATACAGTTTCAACGAATAGCAGTTCAAACATGCCAGAATGCCGTCCAAACCACAGGTCCCAGACCAATCGCGACTTCTTCACAACTGTTGTCACCAGTGGTAATTCAACTGCAATCAGAGCCTGCACTCAAATAAAGCCCAATGAGTTTGGTGGGAACAAACAACAGCTGGTTATTTATTGCACATTGGCGCCTAATATTTCAACTAAAGCCTCATGCTTCTACAGATCCTCAGAAGGTGGAAACCATGCATACGAGGTGTTTCTTCTTCAGGATTGGAAATAGAACATATGCATACAGTCGTTGGCAAAAAATATTGGCACCCTTGAAAGTTTTCAAATAACTCACAATTTTCTCTAAATATAAGGTGAAATTAACGACAATATTTGGTGTACACAATTCATTCTGTTACTGTACAGGGCCTCTGTTTTTGATTCTGAATGTAAAACTGTAACTTTTAAAATCAGAAACTGAAAAAATTGCATCAACAAAACTACTGATGCCCTGTACTTGATATTTTGTAGCACAGTCTTTGGTGAAAATAACCGTAATCAACCGCTTCCTATAGCCCTGGATGAGCTTCCTGCACCTCTCTAATAGGAGTTTGACTAACTCTACTTGTGCAAACTGATCCAGTTCACCCAGATTTGAAGGATGACTTCGCCCAACTGTTATTTTCAGATCTCTCCTTTATTGGATTTAGCTTTGTGCTCATTGAGGGCCATTTCAGAACAGTTTAGCTTCTTTGTGAACCATTCCTATGTGTTTTTTTTAAATGTGTTTGGGGTCATTGTCCTAAGGGAACACACATGATCTTCGATGTAGACTGGGTTCAATATTGTGCTCCAAAATGGCTTGGCAATCTCCAGATTTCATGATACCATGCACACGTTGAAGACATCCTAAGCCAGATGTTGCACAGCAACCCCAAACATCACTGACCCTCCTCCATGATAGACTGTAGGGAAGGTGCTATTTTAATTTTGGTTTCTGTAAAAATAAGAAATGATGTGCTTTACTAAAAAGCTCTATTTGTTCTCATCTGTCCCCAGGATATTCTCCCAGAAGGAATTTGGCTGGATCAGGTGTGTTTTGGCAAACTCCAGTGGGGCATACTTATGTCTCTCAGTAGTTGGGCCCTCCTACCGTATAACTCACTTTCTCGGAGTAGGAGACAGAAGGTTAAAACTGTCATACCTTGGGGTATATTCAATTAGGACTCGTGGCTGCACATGTAAAGTGTCATTACGGTACCGCAACATCGCAGATTTATGTGCGCACCCCTGTTGCGGTGCCAGGACCCATGCAGTCGCATGTAAACGCAGACGTGAATCCCGAATGAACATGCCCCCTTGTGTCTGAAAGTCAGTTTGAACCTGTTTTGCAGTTGATCGAGGTGCTTTCTCCACCATTTAAACAATCCTACGCTGCAATTTTTGATCATTTTTCTCTTTCCAGGGAGGAAGTAAAATGGCCATAAACTTCCTAATAAAAGAATATTACATACAGTAGAAACAGGAATAACTGGTGATTGATTTGTACCCTTAATATTGACTATTCTGACTGACCTCCTCAGACAATTCTCTGGCTTTCTTTCTTTTCTCCATTCTCATTGAAGCATACATAATGACACAAAACATCAGAATGAGTACTTTTCTGTAATCAAACTCATAATATGGGTGATTTTTATATTGCAGACACCTGCTACTCGCCACAGATGAATTCAGTTTGAAAGTGAAGAATCACCATCTTAAAATCAAATTATTACTAACTACTTCTAAAAGGTGCCAATCATTTTTTTTTTCCAGATCATTTAAGGATTAATTTGTGGAATACAAATAAGTAATTTTTCTGCTTTTTGTGTTTTATTCTACAACAAACCAAGGAATTCCAAATGTGGATACCAAAACATTTTTTAAATTTCAACAATTTTCTGGAAGAGATAAATTATTAGACAAAACTGCAAGGGTGACAATATTTTCAGCCATGACTGTATATTGTGCCAGTCATAAGTCTCTGCACGGATCTTATTCCCAAATAAGATTGTAAATGTGATGTTTTTTATATCTACATTTGCAACTTAACTTTAAGTTTGCTCACCACATAAATATTCCTATCACTGCTACAGAGGTTCTTATTCCACTAGAGATCATAGATGGGTCTCTCATTGTTTCTAGGCCCAGAAATGTAGAGACATGGCACCTGCAGATAGGATCTCTACTCACTTTCCAATTATGCTCCAAGAGCGAACTTTACATAACCCTAATGTAGACATGGTCACTAAGCAGTTATCATTTCATTCATCCCATAGTTTGACTTCTGACAACCCTTCCATTGCTTACCCTACAGTTATTCCCACTAAATCCTCAATTGAAGTCTCCAAGCTCTGGGAAGCATATCTGAACATCGACGATGTATTCAAAAGATGCAAACAGGACAACTGCCACATCACAGGGCATGCAATCACCCAAGTGATTTGATACCATTGACACCAATTACATTTGGCTGGATTTAATCTATTCTTGAGACGGAATTAAAAGCATTATGGGAGCTCTTCGATGATACCTTTAACAGGGATTCAAACATTAAAAATCCCATTTGTTGGGAAAAATGATGGTTCTCTATGGCTACGCAATTACAAATGAGACTTGAATAAAATCTCTATTCACAATACATATCCACTTCCATTACTTCCAGAGCTGCTTAAATGATTAAGATCAGCTAAATCTTTCACCAAACTGGATCTCTGGGATGTCTATAACAATAAGAATTTGGAATAGGGATGAGTGGAAGATGGTCTTCTGACTATTGACTCGTGCAATACTCCAGACACCTTCCAGCAATTCATTAACAATGTCTTTCATGAGTTCATGGCTCATAACATGGCCATATATCAGAACAATATCTAATATATTCTCAAAGTCATCTGTGTCATGTCCAGACAGTATTGAGTTATCTTTAGGCAAAATCTTGATGTCCTCACCATTGCCTTCCTTGGGCATGTCATTATCTCTCAGGAGCCCCAAATGGAACGAAGAGAAAATGACAGCAACCAGGGAATGACCAGTCCCTGAATATATAAAAGCCATTTACTACTTTGTGGGAATTTATAATTATAACAATCATTAAGAAATTATGCAGGACTATAGACCCAATTACTGCTGTTACCCGTAAAGATGCTCTCTTCACCTGATCAATGCACAAGATGTTAACAGCTTAAAGATGGTGTTTTCCACAGCTCTTGATCACTCTCACTCTGACTCAACTTCTCTTTTCATAGTGAAAGAATATGCATTCGAAAAAAAGTTTTCTGAGAAAAAATTATAATGCATCCCTGCGAATATTTCTCGAAAAAACTTCTTCCAGTCGAACAAAACTATGTAGTGGAAGATCTGGCCATCTGCTTAGGTTTTAAAGAATTGAAGCATCTATTCAGAAGAACCTGCAAACAGCCTAACAGTTAAACTCCAGGCAAACCAGATAGGGCATTTTTCCCCTGGTCACCTACCAACTGTGCTCATGAAATATAGATGGAGCATTGTCTCAACAAAGTCAGGACCCCTCAAGATGCAGATTTCAACTTAACACATAAGCCACATTAAATTCTGATGTGGAGTGACTGGCAATGGTTACCAGGCACTATTAACGGTGGCAGTATCTGGATTTAAAACTTCAAATGTATAAGAGTATTGGGACTGGATCACTTATAAGTAACTTATGTTATAAATTTATTTAAAGGAAATAGCGCAGGGCGCTTATTTATATAATTACAAATGCATTTATTTTTGAGATTGTGTACATTTTTGTAAAGGAAATCTTTATTTCTGAGACTAGGGAAGAAACTCGTTTGTTTTAAACTTGCTAGAGGATATGGATGATTTCTGAGGTATATATCTGATACAATAAGCCTTTGTGGAGGAAGTCTTTTGTGTATCGTGACATGGGGAAATGACTTGTTTGGGGTTTTGTAACTTTCTTTGGGAATGTGTAGTCTGCAACCGTCTGAAGAAAGGACCCATGTTTATCTCATGTTAATTAGACCTTCTGATGTGTGAGGGTCTAGCACCTAAAGGCACAGGAAGGTTTAATTGGACATGCTACTAGATTTCCTGGGTCTGAAAACAAGATGCAGGAAATCACAGCAAGTTTTAAGGGTATCACAGATAAGTGTAAATATTGTTAGCTTTGCATTGCATGTAAATCTATGTTTGGGTAAACAAATTGAATCCCGATTCTAAAAATTGCTCAGACCTCAGGGGCAGGCTTACCCTTTGAGGCCGTTTTCAAATCTGTATAAAAAAAATCTTGTATTGAAGCTTGTTCTTCTTGTTCCATCTGACCTGATCACTGATTCCATGCTGAAAATCCTGTGACCTACTGATTAGACTCAAAATCTAATTCATTTCCGCCTGTCTGAGGTTTGGACCCAGCTTCCAAGCACCACCGCTCTGCCTGCTTACCCAGCTGCTCTGGTCAGTGTGAGAGGCCAGGGGGGGATCCATCCACAGCAACCCTGATCTATAAGAAGAGTTCAGGAGTACCAGCCCAGGTACACCAGTAACGGGATACATTAGCAGCGTCAGTTATCCAGAAGAAACCCAGTTTTGGATGCCAGTAAAGGAGTCCAGTGGTGGCAGCATTTGTAAGCCCCTCATACTGCGGTGAGACGGTGCATTTGGGATAACAAAAGGGAACGGTGGCAAAGTAAGCCCAGACAGTTCCCAGCAACAACAGACCGGGTTGGCATAGGCGGTCCATCCTGTCACAAGTATATTGTATCATTATTGGTTATTGTAAAGATATTGGATTTATCTGTACTAATTATACCCACTTTGCGCTGGCTGGCTACCCAGAGGTGCCTTACTAAACCAAAGAAGTATATCCAGTACCGTCTACAGGTTCTCCAATCCAATCCATCGGGCAAAGCAGTTAACAAGTACAATGGTACATTTAGTATTAAGCAATACACCAGAATAAAAATAAATTTTAAACAACTGACAGGCGGGTTTAACAAACACCCTCTCCCTTAACACTCTAGCCCAGAAGACTGCAGTCACCTTTGCTGCTGGATCCTTGAATCCTGGTCACTTTTTCCGATTTTCTTCCCCTGTGCCATTGTAATAGGAATCTGATACACAGTCCTCCTGCACCAGCAGGTCCAGCAAGCTATCAGACTCAAGGAGCGATGCACTGAGGAAGCGTGAGTGAGCACTACACCTGCAGAATCCAAAAGATACATCGCATGGGCTCTTCAACACAACAACCTCTGCACTCCATTATTCCTTTCCACTTTAAAACTCCTATCACAGGGCTGGGTGCCTTCTTTTAAGGACAGAAATATTTACCATGCTCCTGCGACCGGCCAATGAATGTTTGCATCACCTTCCCACAACCAGTGGAGTGTTTACATTTTGATTGCTTGTTGAAAAAATTATATTTGTGTTCCTGTTTTTACTACCTTTTCTATGTAACCCTGGGCTATTGACAATCAGTGTGGGGATGAAAATAAAAACGCCCACAGAATTCTTACATAAGCCAGGTGGGTTGCAGCTATTCATCCCATTACTTTTAATGGACTGCAAAATGGTGTATACACAATTTCCTGACCTCCATCCCCTCCCTCTGTGTGGTGAAACAAGGTATTAATATCGCCACAACCAGAGAGTCTGCACCTTGTTTCTCACAAACTGTGGACTATAAAAACCATGTACTTTTTCTAGCCCTCTCGTTCCCCATATTTGTCAGTTATATTTAAACTTGTATATATTCTATTTGAAAGTAGTTAAAATGTCTGTCAGCATGTTTTTCTTATATTGCAGACTAGTCCATTGTTGCAGCCTAGGCAAAAGGATTATTGTCCACCTGTGCTGTATGAATGTACATCACACCAAGGGATCTCATGTATTAAGGTAGGGAAAGGATCCACAGACAGAGCTCTATGTTTAATTACAGAGGACTGCGTTGTGTATTTAAATGTAAATGTGTCTGGATTGTGATCTTTCTTGTTTAAACAAACTCTGTTGTATAACCACAGAACAATACCTATCCTTAATTATATCAAAAATGGCTCATCTGCTATCCCTTTGTCTGTATGTGTCCCTGTGAAAAGGTAAACACAGAAAAAGGACCAATCAGGCAAGTCCTGAAATTGCTTCGGAGGTCATTTTTGGGCTTAAAAGAGCGCCAGAGGACAGCAAGGAGGCATTCACTACCAAGTGATAGCTGAAGTCAGGCTGGTGTTGAGATCCATATCTCTGCACTGACAGGAAAGGGACAATCTGTTCCTGGTGTACTGCCTTTGCCCTGATCAACCTCTTCAGGTCTTGGGGAGCTGTGTGTCCGACAAAAGCGGAGTGACAGTGACTCAGGACCACTGCCTTGCTGGTAGCCTCAAAGGAAAGAGAGGGAGAAGCTTGGATGGATAGACAGCAGTCCCTGAGAGTGACTAAGATACTGGTGAGGTGTTCTCATTATACCCTGTATGTTGTCTGTGCCAGACTGTAGTATTATTTGTTGCAGGTTATTGTTTAAAGAAGTTTATTGCCGTTTGATGCTACAATTTTATTAAATAAACGTATTTATTTTATTTCGGATATTAGCCTGGGTGATTTTGAACCTTGGATAGGTACCGGGTAGGCCAGTTGTGCGGGGCAGAAGGTTACATTAAACCCGGTATCTGCACATTCTGGCTAAACAGGAAGTTAGCAACTCTTAAAGCCAGCCCAGCAGCAGAATGTTACATGTGGAGAGAATCAAAATCCCTGCCCACCACCAACCCATACCGGCCAATCCTGAGATGCACTGACCGGAGAAAACCCCTGCACAGTGGTATTCCCACCATGGGAATTTTGGACACTTTAAAAAGAGCCTGCAGGAGAATAAAAGGTGTCCCACTATTTCTTGAGCTTGGTGTAGAGATTTGTCTCTCACTAGTTCCATTGTGATTCCTTTGTCTGATCCTGCAACTATCCAACCTATCTTGTTGCCACAAATTTTTGCTCCATCCCGAGATGCTTGTGGGTCTGTTTGCCTGTTGGAGCAAGGAGTCTGAGTTTCAGATCCCCATCACGTTAACAGAGAACATTTGCAGTGTGGACGGAACATCAAGAGATTGAGGAGTACAGCGGAGATATTAAAATACAGCTTGGACAGAAATATTGTATTTACCACCACGATACTGCATGGACAGCTTGAACACTTGTTTGTATTCCCCACGTTAAATAACCGTAAGAGCAGCTTGACATCATTGTTTGAAGGGATCCGGAAAGTCCAAAGGCTCCGCTACCCTGGTAACAACTTTAAGACCACTCCACTCGGTTATCGCCTTAGTGTAGAACTAATATTAACCTCGTCATCGAGGTTTTGGAACTTCTTCTGTTCATTCACTTTCCATTTTGTTAATTAATAAAAATAATTTATTGATTTACACTGTAAGCTCCAATGTGGGCAGTGACTGAAGTGAATGACAAACATCCTCTGTACAGTGCTGGAGAATTGGTGGCACTATATTGAAATGTAATTACACATTTATGTTTGTTTTTAACACATAGTGAGCCACACACGTAGGTAATGAAGCTGGACCATTAGGCGTTTAAACCAAGCAGTTGATTCACATGACCTCAAGTGCTGATATGATCCAGTTGAATGCCCAAAAATAATATGGACAGATAACAGGAGTTTATCTGTCAACTTGTGAATCTGGTGGATGATACCAGATTTTCAGGTATCATTCTTGGGGATGAAAATTGTTTTGGTACTGTACATTATGTGGCAATTTACTGATTTTGTGTGTCCAGATTTAATTCTGCTGGGTAATTTAAAAAATTACAAAAAATAAACACAGGCAGACAAAGAATTCAGACAGAATGCAAAAAAAATATGCTATGTTTAGTTTCAAAATAGAAACACTTACCCTCCAATAACCATGATATGATCATCTATTCTAAATTTTTCAATAACCAGCTGGAGGCAAGAGACAGCACCTAGACGTTCCTAAAATCCAAATAAGATTATATGAATTAAATTCTACATTCTCCACAGAAAAATTAAAGCCTTGAAAAACTATAGTTGTGCAAAACAGCTATTGGTAGGAGTCAGCCAGTCTGACAATCAGGAAGTGCTGTTATTATATCTTCAGATGTACTACATACAATCATGTGAATAAGAAAGTACACGAGATATGTGTCAACATAAGACATAATTGACAACCATCTAATCCTCACCAAGCCAACAACATCATTGTTTATTTATATAGCACCAGAGATTCTGTAGTACCATACATAATTATACTGATCTAACATATAGTACATGAAAACAGTATACATAACAGGTACATGGGTACAGATAAACAAAATAATAAATGTATTGATGCAAATAACAGAGCAAATGGCATGGCATACAAAAACAATTCAACAAGGGACATGAGAGAGACAACAAGAATGATGGAGAGTGGACAGACTTGAGACATAAAAGGCCCTACTGCTGAGAACTTAAATTCTAAAAGGAAGGGGGTAGAGAGACAGTAGGAGTACAGGGAACATTAAGCTTAGTGGTCCAGGCAGGTAAGATAGGAGGGATGAAAAGGATGAGAGGGCAGTGTAGGGAAACATGGAAAGCAGTGTAATGTGGTGGAAGTACATGGTAGAACAGATGAATAACAGAGTCGACATATTGCAAGACAGGAATGTAGGCAGTATAGAATATATTGTGTTAAGCAGCAATAGGTACAGTTAACAGACATAAAGGAGGAAATGGACAATGATAATGCAGAGGCCAGAGGATGGGGGAACAGGCATGGAGAGGCAGTCCAGAGTGAAGAAGGTCCAAGGGTGAGTTCAATATGCACAGGAGGATGAGGGTGGCAGAAAGAGAAGTCAAGGTCAGTTTCGGTAGGCATCAGGTAGTAGACTTCAGGAGCGCTGGCAGAACTAATTGATCAGATGATCATCCAGGGCACATATTTATGGCATGCTGATCAAGCAGAGGTAATCCTCAGTCTGTTGGTCTCAAGATCAGAATTGATTAACAGATCTACCTTGTCAGTATTTATTCAACAAAAAAATAAACCAACATGGAGAAGCGATGTACAAAAAAGTAAGAACACCCAATTATTCAGTAGCTTGTTGAATCACTTTCAGCAACAATTACTTTCAGTAAATATTTTCTATAGGAGTTTTTCCTTTCTTTTTCAGCCATTCAAATTTAGATTCAATGGTGTGCCTAGAATCATTGTCCTTTTACATGCTCTAATTTTGGCCAAGCTTCAGTTATCTGACAAATGGCTTCACATCATCCACTAGAATATATTGGTACAAATAAGAATCCAAGGTGGAATAACTATGAAGCATCCTGTGACAAAGCAATGCAAAATCCTCACCTCTTCACCAAAGTGCTTGATGGTTAGTATGTGGTTCTTGTGGCGATATGCTCTTTGTTTTTTGCTATATTAGTTAATTAAGAGCAAACATCTCCACTTTGACTTCATCTGCCCAGGGGACGGCGTTCCAGAAGTCTTGTAACTTGTTCAGTTGAAACTTTGCAAACAGAAGCAATTTATTTATTTTTCTCTTTCATCCAGTCTGGGGGACACTGTTACCATGGGTTGTGGAGGGGAGCATAGGAGTTGGCACCTAGCTAGTTAACTTTAGGAACTGCTGACAGACGCCTCCCCTCTACAATCCCCCTGTCACTTCCCAGTTTTTTTTAGGTGCCCAACGAGTTGGGCTTGTATTTTTAGCTAGTCTTTATTTCTGTTTCATTTTATTTATTTTTAATTCTTTTTTTTTTTTTTTTTGCTTAACTTTTTTTTTGGCAGCAGAGCTGGGAGTGTGTTCTATCATAGAGAGCATACTCCCAGAATGGCAGCGCAGACACTGCTCTGTCAGATGAGAGCCGAACGGCTTTCACTGACAGAGTTTGTATAATAGAGTGACAAGCGGTCTCACCGGACCACTGTCACTCTTACAGCCTCCCCGATAACCGGCGCTGCCACTTCAGGCATAGAGCGCCGGTGATCGGTTCATCAGCCGGGCGCCATCTTGAGGGGCAGACCAAGTTCCCCCTCAGAAGAGGAGGGAGAGAACCATAGATAGTTAGGAAAGGTCTCCAAAACTCTGCATTTCATATTTTGAATTTTTTAATAAGAGGAGAGAACAAACAGCTGAAGAGGGGGAAGCGAAGTGAATATAGATCTCCCCTACTCTCTCAGGTAGTTCAGTCCTGAGTTCTGGCGCCAAAAGAAGCCCGGGAAGAGCGGACATCTTGCTGGAACAAGCACTAGGACACTGATGTGGGACTCCTCTCCTGTGTTTGGGCCTTTTTGACTAAGTATTCCTTATTTTACTGATTCCATTTAAAAAAAGTTATAGAAATAAAATTTATATATATATATTAAATATATATATATATATATATTAAATATATATATATATTAAATATATATATATATATATATATATATATATTAAATATATATATATATATATATATATATTAAATATATATATATATATATATATATATATTAAATATATATATATATATATATATATATATATATATATTAAATATATATATATATTAAATATATATATATATATATATATATATATATATATATATATATATATATATAAATATATATATATATATATATATATATAAATATATATATATATATATATATATATTAAATATATATATATATATATATATATATATATATATTAAATATATATATATATATTAAATATATATATATATTAAATATATATATATTAAATATATATATTAAATATATATATATATATATTAAATATATATATATATTAAATATATATATATATATATATATATATATATATATATTAAATATATATATATATATATATATTAAATATATATATATATATTAAATATATATATATATTAAATATATATATATTAAATATATATATATTAAATATATATATATATATATATATATATATATTAAATATATATATATATATATTAAATATATATATATATATATTAAATATATATATATATATATTAAATATATATATTAAATATATATATATATATATATATATATATATTAAATATATATATATATATATATATATATATATATATATTAAATATATATATATATATATATATATTAAATATATATATATATATTAAATATAAATATATATATATATATATATATATATATATATAAAATATATATATATATATATATATATATATTAAATATATATATATATATATATATTAAATATATATATATATATTAAATATATATATATATATTAAATATATATATATATATATATATTAAATATATATATATATATATATTAAATATATATATATATATATATATTAAATATATATATATATATTAAATATATATATATATATTAAATATATATATATATATATATATTAAATATATATATATATATATATTAAATATATATATATATATATATATATATATATATTAAATATATATATATATATATATATATATTAAATATATATATATATATATATATATTAAATATATATATATATATATATATATTAAATATATATATATATATATATATATTAAATATATATATATATATATATATATATATATATATATATATATATATATATATAATAATTATATATATTTATATAAAATGTATCCTAGTGGGGCTAATATTGTATTTTCACTTGCCCATATTACATTATTTAAAGGTACAAGTACAACTTTTATCGTAGATTGGTTGATTACTTATTTTTTTCTCTGTCTTACTTTTGTCTGGTGTGTGGCTTTTTCCTTTATAAAATGTCAGATAAAGGGAAAGGTCCTATGGCAAAATATTTTACCTGCTCTAAATGTAAGGTTAAATTACCCTGTGGACAGAAGAACCCGTTGGCGCTTTCCTCTGATTGCGAAAGCGGGCCCCCCTCTACGCAAACCCAGCAGACTGTAGCCCCTCTGTCGGAGGAAACGGATTGGCGTCTCTGACACAGTTGGTTTCCTCTTTAGCCCAGCTGCTCACTAAATCTTCTCAGTTACTGACAAGCTCAGCAGCTCTTCCTTTTGCATCAGATAATGCCTTTGCAGCTTCGGGGATCCCTGCTGCAGCTGATTCTACTGGGGCTGTTATAGCAGGCCCCTGCCTCGGCAGACCCGGCATGGTCCTCATCAATAATTAAGGGTTTAGATAGGTTAAACCAGTTGCAGGAATCCCCAAATTTGAGCCCTCCTTAAAAAAAAAAAAAAAAAAAAAAAAAAAAAAAGCAGTTTAGATCCTCTAATCCCCTCCTGTCTACCTCGGATTCGGAGGGCTTTTCAGAAGAAGGGGACACAAATTTTGATCCTGATCATGCTCAGATATCTGACCCGGAAGAACCTGCCAGATTTTAGGGCACTGATGATTAGGTATTAGCTGTGAGGCAAGTCTTGGACCTCCCAGAGGTAGAGGATCCTAATCCCATAGACAGGAGTCTTTTTAAGAAGGCCAGAAGACAGGTTATTCGTTTTCCTCCTTCGGTAGAATTGAGAGATATAGCTGAGGGAGCTTGGAAGCAGCCTGAAAAAAAGGTTTACTATTCCTAAGAGATTCTCCTCTTTGTATCCATTACAGGAAGAGGATCTGGCTCGCTGGGAAGGAATCCCTAAGGTTAATACCCCTGAAGCCGGCTTCGCTCGCCACACTACCCTGCCAGTCCTGGGCACTGCAGCTTTGCAGGACCCCACTGATCGCAGAATTGAATCTCAGCTGAAGTCTAGATTTGTAGCAGCGGGCTCTTCTTTTAGACCCACATTTGCTTCGGCTTGGGTCGCTAGAGCCATGGAAGCATGGGCAGAGCAACTGGCTGAGGGCTTGCAAGATTCAGAATTGCTCTCTCTGGCTTTACATTTGAAAGAGGTGTCTGGGTATCTTTATGAGGCGGCTCAGAATGCAGCTTCGGTTTCCTCCTATATTCACGCTTCGTCAATTTCAGCAAGGAGAACCTTATGGCTGAGGTACTGGGATACGGATTCAGAATCTAAGAAATCCCTGGAAACCCTTCCTTTTTCAGCATCAGGTTTGTTTGGGCCGGAGAGTTAGACAGTATCATTTCTCAGGCAACAGGTGGCAAGAGCACCCTTTTGCCAGTGAACGCAGGTAGAGCCCGTCCCCCGCGTTTCAGCTCCTTAGGTGACCCGGCTCTTCCTGCCGAGACAGTCCATCCGCATTGCTGTGAGCCTTTCCTTGCTTGTGAATTATGTGAAAGTCATAAATTTAAAGGAAAAGGCTCCAGTGCAACCATCTGCCATTTGCCCGAGGTGTGTTGTAGCCACTTTAAAGGATTACAATTATCAGTCACCACAGTAAAAGGTCGTCCATACAAATAAGGTCGAAATTTTTTCACTGCACGAACATACCCCTCCTCCCAGTTTAGCAGTTTTCTGCTCAAATAGGCCAGAAGGTGCCGCTGCCCATCTGGCCCCACCTGGCTAAATACTGCTCCCAGTACTGTGACGCATTAGTTTGCACAATAAAGTCCTTGTCATAATTGGGCCCCAACAGTACTGTAGAACTTTAACGACTGAAATTCCAGCTCACAAACAGGTGTTAAGTCAACTACTTTTGGAAGATTCTTCTTAGTGAGATCTGTCAGGGGCTTCGCTACAGTACTATAGTCTTTGACAAAACGTCTGTAGTAGCCCGAAGTTCCTAAGGCAGCCAGTACTTGTCTTTGGGTTGTGGGTTTAGGGCCAGTCTCAGATTACCTCTACCTTAGCTGGTTCTGGCTTAACTCTACCTCCCCCCACACGTCGACCCAGGTACTGCACCTCTGACATCCCCATATGACAATTGTCTGCTCTGATGGTCAGACCTGCCTACTGAATTTTCTGTAAAACTTGCCCTATATGTTTCAGATGGTCCTCCCAGGATTTACTGAAAATGACAATGTCATCCAAGTGGCCCTGAGCAAAGCCTTTACACCCTTTCAACAGCTGATCAACCACACGCTGGAAGGTTCGTCATCCAAAATGGCATGGACTTAAACTCGAACAAGCCAAATGGGGTGATGAATGCCGACCGTTCCTGAGCCGTCAGCGGCATCTGTCAATACCCCTTGCTCAAGTCAAATGTGGAAATATACTTTGCTCCAGCTAACTCTTCTAACATAGCGTGCATTCGGGGTAGGGGAAAGGCATCAGACACGGTCACTTCGTTCAACCGGGAACCAATACAACGGAAGATGCCCATGGACTATGCGATGGTTGGATCACCAGTAGCTCAAGCATATCTTGTACCTCCTTGTATATATTTTCGTTGGCCTCTGGTAAGACTCGATAAGCGGGTTGCCTAACTGGCCTATGTTCACCAGTGTCCACATGGTGCATCGCCAAGGAAGTCCGTCTGGGCTTTCTAATGAACGGAGTCGCAAAGGGCCACAGCACTGCCTCAAAAGCTGCTCCCTCTTGCGGGCTCTCAACTGCTCATCCTAGCCCACTTCCTTTACACCACCTTCACCTCTGGAATCCGCGAAAGGGTCAGGTAGTGGGTCACTTCCAGATTTCTCAGTCTGTAAGCAGCAAACCACTGCTACCAACTCCGCATGCTCGTGGTATGCCTTCAACATATTACGTGGCATCTCCGCTGCCGCCTACCGTCGCTATCAAATGACACCACGTAAGTGATGGCGCTCAGGCATTTTGAGACCGTGTACGGTCCAGGCAAGGCAGCCTGGAGCTTCGCGCCCTGATCATACCAAGTCTTCTGTTTCGCCTGGGTTTCCGCTAAGTTAGCTTGCATGAGCCCCATGAGACTCTAACCGATCTCCGAACATCAACACATACTCCACCACAGAGACATCCTGGATGGGTAGCAACCCCTCCAAAGACTCCCCGAGCAGGTCAATAGGTCCACAGACTCTGAGGCCATATAGTAGTTCAAAGGGGGAGAAACCGTAGACTCCTGCGACACATTCAGGTTAAAAAACAGGAGGTGCGGCAGGTAGCATTCCTAGTCCCCCTCCCCCCTTCGAAGTTACAAATGCCCGTAGCATGTGCTTCAGAGCGCAATTGAACCACTCACACAGTCCGTTAGTCTGGGGATGAAGCTGCTGCACTCTGCACTTTGTCCAGAGACACTGGACCAGTTCACTCATGAACTGTGTTCCCTGACCAGTTAGTATCTCACTAGGGAACCCTCGCTGCTGAATACTCCTAGCAGCGCGTTCCCTATCTTTTCCGCAGTTATGGAGGACAGAGCTACAGCCTCTGGATACCGGGTAGCATAGTCCACCACAGTAAGGATGTACCTCACCCCTGGTCTACTGGGCACAGGCAGGGGACCTACTATTCCCACAGCCACTCGCTGAAAAGGTTCCCCAATTATTGACAAGGAGAGCACGAACACTGGGGCGCCGGGACACTGACACACATCACAAGACTTACAGTAGGCCCGGATATCATCTGACATTCCAGGCCAGAAAAAGTTCTGTGTCAGGCGCTTCAGTTTTCAGGCTCTTCCCTGATGTCCTTCCACAGGGATTTTATGGGCAACTGACATTAGATGCGCGCGAAAGCCCCATAGTACCACCAGTTGAAATTGTTCCCGAACTGGTCTGTCCCCATCTACCTTCCTAGCTACACAGTACAATCACCCTTTACACCAGGTCACATTCCCCACCTCCATCACTTGAAGGCTACCGTCAGCCTAGTGCCTCATGCCTTCCAGTGAGGAATCAGAGAGCAGCGCTGCCCTATCGTCTAAGTCAGGATACGCTGCAGGGGGGGGGGGTCTATGTTGGGGTGACTAGGGTCAGTCAAAAGGAGGTGACTGTGGTCTGCTATACTCACCGCTGCAGCTGGCATACTGTTAGGGACAGGAGCATCACCAGACACCCGCACAATATCAGGTTGGCAAGAGACAACATCCTCTGCGTTGCTAGGGGACATAGTCTTTCCAAAGGCAAAGAGCTGGCTGTTGCCTGAAGAAATAGCAGCTGTGGTCTTTTCCACTGGGCTGGGTTGTGCAGGTGTAGATCCTGAGGACTGTAATTTAGCAGCTTGGCGCCAGGTAATAGATTTGAGAAATGCGGTCACAATTCCAGCCCCAACACCGTTGCCAAAGATCACATCAGTTGGGAGACCATCCATAACAGCAACATCTCGCAACTCCTGGCCATCTCCCCAGTCCAGATACACCCTTGCGACAGGCACTTCCTTCTCCAATCCATCTGCCACAGTAACTTTGGCATTGCAACCCCCTGCAATACTGCAGCAGGTTCAATAAGATGGGGACTCACAACAGTAATTGAGGTCCCCGAGTCCTTCACCCTGCAGGGGTCCCACTTGGACCAGCTGCAGATTCCTCTACATGTTTTTGGGAGGTCTTTTGGACAAACAAGTGACTCTCTCCGCTGAGTCACCTTCAGACACGTTACACTCTGTTGGGCTGGCAGGGGTGGAACCAGTCTCTACTGGCTCACCTTCGCCACTTAAGCAAGTCCGTCGTGCCACAGGACTCAGATTAGGGGCACGAGTCTGGGGTGCTGGGGCTGTGGGACAGTCCATCCTTAAATTACCGATTTTCCGGCAGTTGTAGCACTCCTCCAGCCTGGGCTCTGGAGGTCTCTGATAACTCCCAGGGACAGGATGAGGCGATGGCTGGCGAATGGTACCCAAAAGGTTAGGTGCTTTCTTTTGGGGGTGAGTAGGAGTATCCGCCCTCATTGTACAATCCTTTGGTGTTGGCGGTTAACCTGGCGCTTCTGCCAGTGTGGCCTCATTGCCACATACTGATCCGCCAGCTGGGCAACTGCTTCAAGGGTGCCTTTGCTTCCGGTCCAGCACCCATTCCGTCCCCTCCGGTGCGCACCGTTAGAGAAACTGTTCTTGGTACATTAAGTCTATTACCTCCTCCACGGTCTGGGCACCTGCTCCGCCCAGCCAATTCCTGGCAGACTCCCACAGCAGATTGGCAAACTCCTCATAGGTGGCGTGGAAGTTCTTGGTAAAGTCCTTGAACTTCAGACGATAAGTCTCTGGGGTAATAGTGTACCATTTAAGGAGTGCCCTTTTCAGTATATCGTAGTCCGCACAGTCCTCTGTAGCCACCCCACCATCCAGAGCAACCCTGATCATAGGAAGAGGTCAGGGGTACCAGCCCAGGTGCACCAATAACAAGGTACTGTAGCTACATCAGTTACCCAGAAGAAACCTAGTTCTGGATGCCGTTAAGGAGTCCAGTGCTGAACAGTTTCTGAATGCTATGTGATTTGTTCTTTTAATTGCATTCATGCATTTATTATTCTGCTTATCTGTACCCATGTTCCTGTCTTTGACTCATGTTTTAAGCTGAATTATTTGTGTATGCCATGCAATTTGTTCTGGTGATTGTATCAATTCATTCATATTTCTGCTTAACTGTACCCATTGTTTTGTTTTCTGCTTTTATGTTTGTGTTTGTAATATTTGTATGTCAGAAATTACGTAATTTGTGGTGCTATAAAAAGTAAAAAGATTATTATGAAAGCATATCTGCCCGAAGGGTGGGGATTTAGGGCATCATTTCCTGATTCATGTTTATGTGAGTATATTCACATTTTTGAGCAAAAGCCAAATGCACGTTTCTGTGACTATTCCACTAATAGCACGGAATATATATATTTAGATACATAGCCTGAAAAAAAATTCTGTGGATAATTCTGGCCACTTTTGAAGCCTATTCTGCCAGTACTGTAGAGCATAACAAACAGAAGTACTACAGGGAAATTTATGTATGCTTCCATTTTCTTCTATAAGTTGCAGAATTGGGTGGCTCTTGATCATGTTTTGTAAAAACTTCTGCATCCTTCCTAGTGAACATTTGCACCGCATTTTCTCTTTCCTTGGAAGGCAGTTTTGGTGAAAGTTTGGATAGGGGCACGTCCATGGCTCCGTAACTTCCCAGGCCATTTGCTCTGCTCTAAAACAAACTAAGACATGGACATTGTTTCTGGGCCCTAGACGGTGGAGGCAGACTTTTTTGTGGCTGAGCTAACATTCATGACTCTCTGTTCACTAATAACCAGTGCCTCATGAATATTCATATGTTGTGCTTCAGTAATGTAACGGTTTTTAAATTAATTGATTAGATACAAACTTGTCAATATTGTATCAGCTCAAAAAATGAAAGCCTCCATTTTGTGTAGGTGATTGTACCATTTTACATATTTCTGTGATTTACTACAAAGACCTAGCTAATAGAATGATGAATGTTATGATGCCCTAAGCGCATGAAAGTAACCAAGGGGATAGTCTTGGAAAAGCTTACTTTTCCTGTTTTGACATATGTAAAGCCCAAAAATGAAAATGTTATTTATTCCAATATTCTACTAAACGACTCCCCCTGCCTATCCTCACAAAATGATATATGTAGCATAATCACAGGTAGACACAGAAAGAAAAAGATTATTACAGTTCAAACCAACGTACTTCAATAATGAGGAAATTGGTCTGGTCCTGAAGGGGCACAAACCTTCTGGTCTTTAAGTGGTGCTACTAGTGGTGCTACTAGTAATGGTACATTGTGTTTTCTTCACAACAGCAGCTGATGCATTTATCCTTCACTGTTCCCATAAGAAGTCAACATGTGTAATTTGCAACATATATCAGATATCTCACTTATATATTTGTTTTCTTCTATTTTGGAGGTTAACAACTAACAGCATTCATAAATGTGTCAATGCATAATGACATTTGCAACAGTTGCATTTAATTTGAATTTGCTGTACTAGAGAAATGTTATATATAATCATTAGAGTGTCAGGACCATTGTGTTTGTGTCACTTTTTTTTCATTGTTTCAAATCATGCATTTGAACGTTGTACATATTTTTTTTAAAGATGCTGCAGGTGTTATTGTTTTTTCGTTTGACTTCCATGGGGGGAATTCAATTCCACGCGTTGTTCTAAAGAACACAGGCCGCGCTTAATTACCATTATTACGATAATTTTAATGCAGATTTTTGCTTGGGGCCAACAGAGCTGGGAGGAAAAATCAGCGTTGCAATTACCATACAAACGGTAACAATGTGTATCTATTACCGGAGTAACTTAAGAATGGTAGAATTGAACTCCCCCCACCTTTGAATTTGTTTTTGTATTAAGAAGTTTCCATATTTTTTCTAGTTTCACTATTATCAAATTTTTTCACAATCTTGTATGTCACCAACATACCTCATTATTGGATGTTCCATCACTAATAATTGTTACACTTGGATAATTTTCCATCCATTCTTTGAATTTATTGTAATAGATGTCATTGGTCTGTGAAAGAATAATTTGATCACAACAAAGATTTGCATGAATAAGATCATTAAAAAGAAAAAAATAATTACATTTTTTATTAATTTTCCCAAAAAACAAAAGACAGTGCTCAAAAACACAAAAAAAAAACCAAACAACAATACATAAGTGTATAAAAATGTCCATCTCATCGGTAACATCCTCTCAATTAAGAAAATAAACTTAGATGGTATGACCAAAGAATAGTCCATGAGCAAAATTCAACACATGTAACAACCTTAGGAAAGAATCAAAACCGAAGAACTCCCCACAACAACATATTAAATACAGATTATTACTCAATTAATAAAAAAATAATAATAATGCACAGAACAAGCAAGCCAGAGGACTTCCCTCCTCCCCCCCCCCCCCCCCACCCCTTTCTCTAATGAATGTCTGGAGGTATACCATCTGGACAAAATTTTATGATATCGCTTTTGCTTTCCTACAAGTGTACATATATTTTTCATGTTGCATAGAAGCATTGATTAGCGTTTAAAACACAGCGAAACAAAAACCCTTCACTACCACGCAATCCCACAAAAAATGCCAGAAATCAGAGAAGAGAAATTTTGGACATGACTAATTATTCCTCCGACCCAACTGAATTAGACCAACGGAAGTGTGGTAAATCCTATGTAATATAAACAGATTAATCTGTTGATAGCAAAGACAGGAAGTGGTACTGCAAAGACTTTTAAGCAAATGGGACCACTCTTCATTAAGAAGAGGGCCCAAATCTTCTTCAGATCTACAGAGAATAGACAAATGGAGCTGAGCCCTACCATCCCCCCACACAAACGAGGAGATGACCCTGTCGACATTCCAGAGCGCTGACCTTAGTAGATACACAGGTAAATATTGAAGGAAATATAGGTATTTGGGCTGAACAACAATTTTAAATAGGTTGATTATGCCCGTTACAGTTAAGGAAGTTTTTTAAAGTATGTAAAGGCAAAACTTGCCTTTAAAAACACTGCCATTTGAAATCTGCCCTGCAAAGGTGCCGATTATTGGCGACTTGCAAAAACCGCAGATTGATACATTTACCCCCTGTCACGGTTTAGTACACTGTATTCTTGGACCTGCCCAAACTTGGCGCTACTCCCAGCAGGGCGCAGAGTCTAACGGACGAATGGTATTCACCAGTGATCACCGCAAGGTGATTTGGGCTTAGCGGCATCCTTCTGCAGGTCGCGGTCCCTACCATGAGTGTCAGGCGAGATGCCAGGGGAATAGATAAGATGTATGCAGAGACAATGGAAGTGGATGGAATGTAAGCTCTTCAGACAAGTAGTGGAGTGAAGACAGATGCAGGATGAACAATTCAAGTAGCGGTTTAAATGGAGGCTATTAGCTTGAACAATACAGTCTGTAGTGTAACGACACAATGAAAGTAGTTGCAGCATGAACAGTCCAGCTAGCAGTGTGACGAAGACAAGTGCAGGTTAGGCGTTTGGGCTCGCAGTCTGGCAGCACAGTGAAGACAGGTGCAGCATGAATAGTCCAGCCAGCAGGGTAACAGGGACAAGTGCAACTTGAGTGATATAGCCCGTAGTACAGCAACACAGCGGAGACAGGTGCAGCGTGAACAATCCAGCCAGCAGGGTAACAGGGACAAGTGCAGCTTGAGCAGTATAGCCCGTGGTACAGCAATACAGCGGAGACAGGTGTAGTGTAGATGATCCAGACAGCACAGTAACGAAGACAGGTGCAGCTTGAGCGGTGTCGCCCGTAGTACAGCAGCACAGCTGAGTCAGATGTAGCGTGGATCCAGCCAGCAAGGAAACAGACAAGGAGGCACAGACGATCCAAAGTAAACGTACAGAAGACAGACAAAGTCTTAATCCGGCAGGTAACTTGATCAACAGGCACTTAGGAGCAAGATAAGGTGCCTTTTCAAGTTTGGAGCCAGAACTGAGAACCAATAGGAAACCTGCAGAGGACACAAAGGTTCTAGGTTTGCGCATGCGCAGGACCAACGCCAGGACGCCAGCAGCCGAGGTATACTTAAATGAGTAACAGGTGAGTGTCTTGGTCTTCGGATGTGGAAGCCGAATGAGCGCTGTGTGACACCCCCGTCCCTGCAACGCTGTTCTAACTGGGACACTGTCCTCCTATTAGAGTTCTTAATATCAAAACACTTGTTTAATAAGTGTCCTTCTGAGAAATGTCTTAAAGGCATCCCAGAGGACTAGGGGAGGGGGGGGGGGGGGGGGGGGGTGACGTTACACTGCTGTCATTACAAAAATCCCTCCCATTGATCGATTCCAACCAAACCAGGTTTAATTTCCAGACCTTTACACCCATATCACTAGTCACGTCTATACAAATAAAAACCAGAGAGTGATCTGAAATGCCTCTATGAAGATATCCAATAGCAATAAAACAAGGAATTAATGCAAAGAAGGCAAAGCCAAATCTATCCGCAATATGGTGTGATAAGTAGAACAAGAAAATTGTTGTATATCCGGATGTCTAAGTCTCTACATATTAACAAGACCCATCTCGTCAATCAGGCAAGAGAAGGCAGTAGGGTGTTATAAAAGGGGCCTACTGACCTCACACCACCTATCCATACCAACATGAAGAACGTTGTTAAAATCTCTAAGACACACCACAGCAATAACCTGAGAGAGTGCCAGAAATATAGCAGCTTTTCTTAAAATGTCATTGTTATAAGGAAACAGGGTGTAAACTGCCAATATAACAAAACGGGGAAGACTTAACCGTCCGAAGAAACACGTACCACCCATATAGGTCAATCTACACATGTTCCAAGGTAAAAGTCAAAGATTTTTTAACTAAAACGCTTAACTTTATCATTTAAACCTCCAGCAAACAGGTGAGCAAGAAAAGCCCACACCCAGATAATCTACTCACAGTCATACAACTGGATAACCTTAAGATACTATACAAAGGGAAGAGCAAAAAGTTGGAGTGAGGAGTGCAGTGACCTGTCCTGTGCACAAAGCAATGAAGCAAAAAAACAAAACAAAAAAAACAAAAAACAACAAAACAAACAGAATGTTGCTGTGCGAAAACAAATATAACATCAAAACATATGTGAGAATACCGGGTTTAACGTAACCTTCTGCGCCACGCAGCCGACCTACCCGGTACCTACCCAAGGTTCAAAATCACCCAGGCAAATATCCAAAATAAAATTTTAAAAAGTTTATTTAACAAAATGGTAGCACCAAATAGCAAAAGACATATTTAAATAATAACTTGCAACAAATAACACTACAGTCTGTTATGAGTCGCAGCTCCCCGACGGGCCGCCGCGGCTCACTTCCGGCTGCCTATATATTTATTTATTTATTTAGGAACCCCTCCAGTCAGCACGACAAAACCCGGAGTCTGCTCCGAAGTCTGGTGTTCGCTGGAGCCCCTAGTGGTGGGGACAGACTTGGCTGCAGACGAATGGAGGGTCGTGAAATGTGCACTGACTGAGGAGAACCCAGGGGTAACGTGAAGCAGTACACAGCAACGTGAGATCCAAGCAAAGGTCAAGGGCAGGCAGCGATACCGGATAACGAACAGAGGTCAGGGGTCACAGGCAATACAACGAAGTCCAGAAACAAGCCAGGGGTCATACACGGGAAGTCCAAACTAGAATACAGCACAGGAGCAGGAAAAACAAGGAACAGGAGCCTAGCTACACTGGGAGCTATAACTGGCAGTGAGGCTCTGTCCTCACTGCCTTAAATAGTGGAATAAGCCAATAGGAGTAAAGGACAGTGAGACTCCTTTACACTGCACTGAAACCAGGAAAATGGCAGAAAATCCTAAAACCATCAAGCATGGCTAGTTTCTATATAAAAACACATGATGGTAAATAACCTTACTTGGTGCGCTGTGCCCTGCCGCCAGACTGCCAGTCAGTGCTGCGGCCGTAGTGTTAGAGCGTCCCGGTTGTTGCCCAGGCAACCGGGACGTAGGCGGCAGAAATGACTTCCCGGTCGTCATGGAGACGGCCGGGACGCCGAAACAACCGGAAGTGCGTTGCCACCGCCGTGACTCGTTACACATACATATTATATATATATATATATATATATTATTTATACACATACATATATACACACACAGGTAACATGGTAATGCAAATCAAATTATTTCTGGGACAATGAGTGAAAGTGATGGTAGAAATCAGCGATAAGTAGGCCGAAGCTTAAGTAAACAGGGCTAGGAAAGCAGGCCAAGAGGTACAGAGGGTGATGGAATAGTAGAAGGAGCACACAAGGAAAGAGGGCCCTGCTCCTGAGAGCTTACATCCTAAAGGAAGGGGGGAGGGGGGGGGACGACACACACAAATAGGGTGGTACTACCTGGGGGAGAGAGACGGGACAAGGGAGTTAGGAGGAGGACTGATGGACTTGAATAAAGAAATGAGTCTTGAGGGCACATTTGAAGCCTTTTAGAGTAGATGCTAAAATGATGGAACGTGGAAGATCGTTCCACAGCTGGGGAGCAGCCCGGGCAAAGTCCTGGAGCCGGGAGTGGGAAGAGGTGATCAGTGAAGTTGTGAGGTGGCGATCACAGGTAGAGTGGAGGGGACGTCTAGGAGTGTAGGTAGAGATGAGATTGGAGATGTAGGGAGGGGAGGATTGATTAAGAGCTTTAAAAGGTGAGGGTGAGGAGTTTAAATTTAGTTCTGTAGGCCAAGGGGAGTCAATGTTAGCGACTGTTGGAGGAAGACAGCAGAGATAGAGCAGCGGGAGAGAAAAATTAGACGTGCAGCAGCATTGAGGATAGACTTGAGAAGATCAAGATGAGAATCAGGTAGGCCAGAGAGAATAAGGTTACAGTAGTCAAGGCGAGAGACTACAAGCGAGTGAACTAAGGGTTTTCCTGGCTTCCATGGTGAGAAAGGGGCGTATCTTTGATATATTCCGAAGGTGGAAGTAGCAGGATTTTGAGTGAGACAGTTTGAGGTTTGAAGGAGAGGGAGGAATCATGGATGACTCTAAGGCATCGGTCTTGAGAAACAGAAACGAGGGTAGAGTAATTACCAGAAATAGAGAGGGGGGGATGTGGGAGAGTCCTGGCAGGGGGGAAGACTATAAGCTCGGTCTTGGAAATATTGAGTTTAAGGAAGCGTTTGGACATCCAAGATGAGATGGCCGAGAGACATCAGGAGACACGAAACAAAAGGGAAGGAGAAAGGTCAGGGTGAAAGATAAATTTGGGTATCATCAGCATAGAGGTGGGGTACTGGAAGCCAAAGGAGCAGATGAGGACACCAAGGGAAGATGCGTAGAGGGAGAAAAGCAGGGGGCCAAGAGCGGAACCTTGGGGAACGCCAACAGGTAAGGGAAGAGGGGGGGGGATATAGAGTCGTGTAAAGACTGAGAAGAAGCGGTTGGTGAGGTAAGAGAAAAACCAGGAGAGGACGGTGTTACAAAGGCCTATAAATTTGAGAGTTTGCAAACTGAGTGTGTGGTCAACGGTATCGAAGGCAGCGAGGTCAATAAGGATAAGAAGGGAGTAGTGTCTTTTGGATTTAGCGCGGAGAAGGTCATTAGTGACCTTAGTGAGGGCAGTTTCAGCGGAGTAAAGGGGGCGAAAACCAGATTGGAGCTGGTCAAGGAGTGAGTGAGAAGGGAGAGAGGAGGTGAGATGGTTTTAGACAACCCGTTCAAGGAGTTTGGAGGCAAAAGGAAGAAGTGAAATAGAGAAGTAATTAGAGAGAGAGGCAGGATCAAGGGATGGTTTCTTGGTGGAGACAAGAGCATGTTTAAAAGAGGAGGGGAAGATTCCAGAGGAGAGGAATAGGTTAAACAGGTGGGCAAGGTGGGAGCAAGCCTCAAGAGAGGGGGGGAGCGAAGGATGTGGGATGGGGATGTAGTCCTGTGGGCAAATGGAGGGGGGGTGAGGAAGAGAGAAGGGTATGGACTTCATCTGCAGATACCGGAGTTAAGGAAGAATAGGAGGGTGAGCTAGCAAGTAGGGAGGGGAGAAAGGAGAAAGCAGTCGCAGTGGAGGGTGGGTGTCACGATTGGCTTACAGGAAATTGATCCCTAGGCTCTGCTGAACATGGCAAAGACCAACCGAGGGGCGAGGAGCCTAACAGACAGGTGGTTTTCACCAGGAACCCCCGCAAGGAGGTATGGTCTTAGCTGTACCAAGTCTGCAGGTCGCGGTCCCGTGAGTGAGTGTACAGCAGAACGATGTGGGGGAGCCAGGTAAAGTGGATGGAGACGATGGAGTCCACAGATGAGTGGTATAAATACAGGCACAGCAATAATATAGGCTGATGGTCAGCAGCCAATGAGTCACTAGGAGAATAGGTGCTCTGTGGTATACAACGAGGACAGAGGGTGTCACTATGAAGCATTCTGGAGATGGTAATGGAAGTACTGGAGCATCAATAGTTCAACACCGCAAGAGGCTGAAGGCTGACTGGAGTGGTGGAGGTAACTCGTAGTGGTGGAGGTAACTCGTAACAGCTGATGACTCCCAGATGAAATAGCAGCTCTGAAAGGTAGTGATGAGAGAACTGGAGCTGTCACAATAGAGTACACTAGAGATGGTAATAGAGGTACTGGAACAGCGATAGTTCAACACGGCTGCAGGATGAGAGCAGGCTGGAGTAGTGGCGGTAACCCGTGGTAACAGCTGATGAGTCACAGATGTAGTAGCGGCTCTGAGTGGTAGCGATGAGAGAACCGGAGGTGTCACGATGAAGTACACTGAAGATGGCGAGAGGTACTGGAACAGCAATGGTTTAGCACAGACCATGAACTGAGAGCAGAATGTAACAAAGGCAAATCACAAGGAGAACAGGAACCAGAACCACAGGTTGCAGGAAGTGAGCTTTTAGAACAGGCATCAGACAGAGGAATCCAGGAGGTTAAAATAGTGCTCCAGAAGTGCTTAGCCCATGAAAAAGAGGGAGGAGGTCCTGAAGTGCAATAGGCACCTGCACAGGATCTGAATATAGCTGAATGAACTGGAGAATGTCTAATGCTGGGACATGGCAGTTTCCAGAAGAATGGACTGCAGGTAGCGAGACAGGTACTATCTGTGGGACTGGAGCGAAGATGGATAGTGGGAGAGGAGAGAGTTGATGGTGGCAAAAAATGCCGACAGGGGATGGAGGATTGGGAAGAAATGAGAGCCTTAAAGAAGGATTGTTTAGAGAGCGATAGGGCCGAACTGTAAGACGCAAGCATGATCTTGAAGTGGAGGAAGTCAGCATGAGTGCATGACTTTCTCCAGTGCCATTCTGCACTGCGGGAGCATTTCTGAAGATAGCGGGTAAGTTTTGAGTGCCACGGTTGAGGCAGGGACCGACGAAGGTTGATGGTGACAGCTGGGGTGACAGAGTCGAAGGAGCCTAGTGGTGGCAGCAGGCCCCTCCTACTGAGGTTAGAGGGGTACAATGTGGGATAAAGGAAGGGGATGGTGGCTTAGCAAGCCCAGTCGGTCCCCAGCAACACAACAGACAGGGTGGCATAGGAGATCCATCCCTTCACAGACTTAGTCCCTTCTACGCATTCCAGAAGTTCAACAAATCTAACTCTAAAATATTCTTTGGAGAATTGGCTTGTAGAGTTGTTTGGGAGGGATATTTTTTCTCCTCATCTTGCAGCCCTACCTCCACATGGAGCACCTCCATGAACAATTATAGCTAAGCTTCTTCACTTCAAAGATACGGATGTTGTCCTTAAACTGGCACGTCAGAGGGCCACGTTAAAGTTCAGTAATAATAGTTTCCATATTCCCGGATTTCGCTTTCGATGTTTAGAAGTCGGGAGCTCAGTTCACAACAGTTAAGCGCAAATTGCGTGATTTAAACTTGCCTTTTGCAATGCTGTTCCAGGCAAGAGTCCGAGTAGAGGTGCAGGGTCGTTATCATTTCTTCTCTACAACCCAGGAGGCCATGTATGAGCTGGAGAGACACCCACAGGAGAGAGCCTTAGATGCTCCCTATTATTTGTGAGCCTTTTGATTTGTGTGTTTTATTTATTTATTGTTTAAAATTCCAACATTCCTTAAGTCAATGCTGTGTATTGTAAATAATTTTTTCCTCTGCAAGATTGGTAGAAGAGGAACGGCGTAACAGCACGCTAGAGGAGGGTTCCTGCTAGATATAGTTGGGATTGCATAGCTCTTTATTTGTACTTATTTTAAAATTTGTAAGTTATAAAGGTGGTTTTGTTAGGGATTACGGCGTGGAGGTGGTAGTTGGGTAGGGGGGGGGGGTTAATGGTTTCTTGTTGTTCTGTTATATAGTGTAGTGCAGGGGTAGGCAACCTGCGGCTCTCCAGGTGTTGTGAAACTACAAGTCCCAGCATGCTTTGCCAGTAGATAACCAGCAGATAGATGGCAAGGCATGCTGGGATTTGTAGTTTCACAACACCTGGAGAGCCGCAGGTTGCCTACCCCTGGTGTAGTGTATATTTAGGAATTCAGTTTTGGGTTATATGGGCCAAGATTAGTATGTTATTATGATGTATGTTGTGGAGAAACGGGGTATTAATATCACCCCAACCAGTCTGCACCTTGTTTCTTACAAACTGTGGTCTATGAACACATACTTTTTCTAGCCCTCTGGTTCCTCATATTTGTCAGTCATATTTAAACTTGTATATGTTCTATTTGAAAGTAGTTAAAATGTCTGCCAGGGGGTCTCGTCTTTGTTTAGATGTGGGTCTGTGTGTGCTAGCAGAGGGAAAAGGCCCACAGACAGAGCTCTGTTTAATTACAGAGGACTGCATTGTGTTTTTAAATGTGTCTGGATTGTGATCTCTCCTGTTTAAACAAACTCTGCTGTATAGCCACAGAACAATACCTGTCCCTAATTAAATCAGGAGTGACTCATCTGCTATCCCTTTGGCTGTATGTTTACCCATGAAAGGGTAAACACACAAAAAGGACCAATCAGACAGGTCCTGAAATTGCTGATGAGGTAATTTTTGGGCTTAAAAGAAAGCTCCAGAGGACAGCAAATTGGCATTCACTACCAAGTGATAGCTGAAGTCAGGCTGGCGTTGACAAATAGATCTCTGCCCCTGACAGGAAAGGGACAATTCCCTGGAGTACTGCCGTTGCCCTGATCTACCTCTCCAGTTCTTGGGCAGCTGTGTGCCCGCCAAAAGCAGAGTGACAGTGACTCAGGGCCCTACCTTTAAAGGACAGAGGGGGAGACAGCAGTCCCTGAAAGTGACAAGGATACTGGTGAGGTGCTATCATTGTACCCAGTATGTTGTCTGTGCCAGACTAATGTTATTTGTTGCAAGTTATTATTTAAATATGTCTATTGCTGTTTGGCGCTACCATTTTGTTAAAGTTATTTATTTTGGATATTTGCCTGGGTGATTTTGAACCTTGGGTAGGTACTGGGTAGGCCAGCTGTCTGGTGCATAATGTTACGGTAGACCCGGTATCCTCACATTTGGTGGCAGCAGTGGAATCACCTAGTCCCATTTAGGCAAGCCGTGTATAGCTGCAGGGGATCACACGAGGTGTGGTCCAGGGCTCTGCGAATATTCGTAGCACCAACCCTGCACACTACAGTCTGTGGCATAGTTGCTTGGGTAGCAGTAACCAGTAGTTGGGAGCTGCAAAAGGATCCAATAGCACAAGGGTACTGGCTCTGGGTCTGTGTATTCACCCTTCTGGCAGTATTGAATAGTGGGCCATGTCCCACAAGGAGGATCACAGACGGGTGACCCAGGCATTAGGCTAGGATTATGGTCCGCCTAGATGCGAGATAAGTGTGGCCCTTGGGTCTAATCCAGGTCAAGTAAAGTACTGGCACAGTGAGGGTGCGAATGTCTACTGGCAGTACTGAGTGTGGGACCGTGTGCCCAGGTAAAAGACACAGAATCTTGGGTGGCAACGGTGATACATCTAGGTGCAGGCTTGGCGAGGGTTGGTACACCCTGCAAGTAGGAGTGAGGAGATTGCTTCTGTAAGTAAAGTGCTGGCCAAGTGTTCACCGGGGAGTAGCAGTGGCCCCCGGGAACTACCACGTATATCCTGAGTGAAGTCAGAGCAGGGCAGAACCCTGCTGCAGATACTGTTCAAGGCCCAGAAGCCCTTTTGAGCAGAGTGCGTGTAGTGGGTCCCAGCCCCACCGTGTACGAGAGTGGGTAGGAGCCCCACTGAGGAAGTGTAACGCCTGCAGTAGTTGGGAGCTACGCTCCAACTACAGAGCAGCCTGGCAGTGGGTCCGTGCACCCAGCCAGCAGTGAGATTTTGGGCCAAGGTCTTCAGATTTGGGAGTGAGTAATGAGTCTCAGCCCCACAGGTTACGCAGTGGTCGGTCGTAACCCCACAGCAAGTAGAGTGGATCCCAGCCCCACAGAGTACACTGCAGTAGGACGTTGCCCAACTGCAAGTAGAGTGGATCCCAGTTCCACAGCAATTAGAGTGGGTATCAGTCATTATATATTTTATATATATTTTTTTTTCTGTTCTTCATATTTTGTTCTTTATGTATAATGGTTCACTGTTTTCTGTATGTGTCTTGTACGGCGCTGCGGACCCTTTGTGGCGCCTTATAAATTAAAGCAAATAACTTTCGCTGCTAGTGTACCCCCTCACTAGGCACCTGGGCTGGTACCCCTGACCTCTTGGCTTAATAACAGGATTGCTGTGGATGGTGTCCCCTGGCCTATCCCACTGGCCAGAGCTGCATAGTAGCGGCAGAGCGTTGGTACTAGAACTAGGATTAGATTGGTCTAATCTGTTGGTCACAGGAATTGCCGAAGGTAAGTAGGTGTCAAAATCTTGAATCAATGATTTTTAGTAGCTCAAGTAGTCATAATAAGGACAGTTACACACGCCAGTGTGTGGTACTAGCAATCGTTCAAGAAGTTACAGATGGTATGAGGATACTACATGGTCAAACAGTGCTTATTTTTATACCGTTTTGGACACAACCTAGTAGGCAGTAAACCAGCCCCCTGATCAGACTAGGCACCGAAGCGTCCGATATCACATCAAATGATTTAACATTAGGATATATTTCTCTAGACATGGAGTTGACGCAATTTAACTTCAAAGTTACAGCAATCCATGATGTCCTACATTACATGCATCCTGAGTCTACATTGTTCCTGGTCGAACAAGACGTGACAACAGGTAACGTCCTCCTGCTGGGCATTCAGGCAGGTTTTTGCTGCTTCTGCGATGAAAAGACAGACTTAGCATTTCCTGCTATCAACAAAACAGACTTCCTCTGACCTGGCATACATTAGAAATCAATACATTTTGTATACCGAAATACACATAATATAAAAGAAATCTCAGTATATTTCTAAAACACAGCATCAAAATCAGTACATTTGCAATGATATAAATTTACACATATAACTTATTTATAAGTGAGCCAGCACCTTAGGCGACCCCCCCAAGTCTGACATTTTAAGTTTACACTGAGAAATTTGTAAGGTTAGATTCCATAACTCCTCTTTAATGGGAATTATAGAATCCTCCAGAGTAGATATACAACTCTCCGCCTCACGTATTTTTTTTTAATTATTTTTTTTTAATTATTTTTTTTTATACAATATCTTTTTATTGAATAAAGTTACAGAGAATACAATCGTAAAGACCAACATGAGATGACATTTACCAAAGTACATGGAAGTAATAGAGTTATGTTGTCAAGTATGCAACTATTGAAATTACAGTCTTGCATTTGCATGGTTAAATGCCCCTGTAAGTTAAACATTAGTATCACATAAAAGAATTGATAAAAAAAAAAAAAACAGAATGGAAGGGAAAGGAGGGGGAGTGGGGGGGGTTCCTAAGAGCAAAGATCCAATCATAGATGAAAGCTCGATAATATTTAATGGAATATTGGGAGGAGTATTACTTAGATAAGGCAGCATATCTTCCTGGCTCTTGAAATTCTAACCAACCAAGCCATATGGTACAAAAGTCATTAAACTTATCGGATGAACTAAGAATCAAGTCATCCATATATCTATAGCATTCGATGCGAGTGAGCCATTCCTTCAGGGTTGGAAGAGAGGAAGATCTCCAATGAACTGGGATTACTGCTTTTGCGGCACTATTTAAGTTTTTTAGCAAGGTTTTTTTTGTATATTGATATTGGAGTCTTTGTCTGGTTTAATAACCAAAAACCTGGATCGTCTGGAACTTCCGCTTTCAAAATTTCTTATGAGATTGCTAGGACACCTTCCCAGAAGGGTCTCAAGGATAGACACTCCCACCAGACATGCAACGGTGTCCCAAAACAAGAGCCACATCTCCAACATAAATTAGAATTCCCAGGGTACATTTTAGCAAGGACATTAGGACAACGATACCATCTGGAGAGGACCTTATACTGTGTCTCAAACACCGTTACACTTAGGGAGTTAGCCTTGGTAGCCTGAAAGATATTATTCCAATGTCTCTCTTGTACCCAATTCCCCAGGTCTTTTTCCAATCTAACGTAAATTTTGGCAAAGAGGAGAAGCGGTTCTCAACCAGGATTGTATAGATCTCTGAAAGGATATGCGTAGGGTTTAAAGGGGAGATACACAGTTTCAAATGATGTCAATTCCCTATTAACACCCAAACGCATCTTTTCAGTGCTTAAAAAGTGTTTAATTTGCTAGTAATACCAAAATTCCGAATTAGGCAGGCTCATTTTGCCTGTAGTGAAATGCACATCAGACGGACCCACCGTTTGGCCAGCACGAACAATTCCTGCCTGGGACAAAGTTTTAAACTCTTTTTCTCTGATACCAGGAGGAGAGGACTGATTTTCAAACAATGGAGTCAAAGGCGAAAAAAAACGAGGAGATATATCTAACTTTACGGAGTTTAGTCCAACACCTCATAGTAGGTTTTATTACCAGGTGTTGTAGATTTGGAAGACTCGCAAGCCAGGGACAGGTGCTCGAACAGTGTCCGAGAGACCATTCCTCTATTGAGACCCATTGCTTGTCTGCTTTAACTCTTGTCCACTCAAGTATTCTACTGAGCATAACAGCATCGCAATAAGACTCAAAATGAGGGAGTTGGAGCCCACCAAGCTGTTTCCGCCTAAATAAAATATTGTGCTTAAAGCGAGGTTTCCTTCCCCCCCACACAAAATTTTTGATTAAACAGTTCAGATTTGAGAACCACTTGTATGGTATGTGTAGGGCCTGCAAATGGTACAAGGCACATGGTAGAACATTCATCTTGACAATATTAATTCTACCTACCCCAAAAAAAAATTTCCCCTGCCACTCTCTCAGATCTTCTCGAAGTCCATTATATATGGGTTGAAAATTAATCTCAAATAGTTGGGAAGGGTCTTTGGTGATGTTTACTACCAAATACTTAATGTGGTTCGGGTGCCAAGTAAAGGCAAACGCACTTTGAAGTCCTTCAACTACCTCTGGGGGAGTGGTAAGATTAAGTGCAACAGATTTAGAATAATTAATCTTAAAGTTCGATATAACTCCAAATCTATGAAATTCTAAAACCAGATTAGGAACTGAGATTACTGGGTTAGTAATAATTGCTAATCATCAGCATAAAGAGCAAGTTTGTAGGTTGAGCTACCCAATCGTATTCCAGAGATATCAGGGTTTAATCTGATTGCCCTCGCCAGTGCTTCCACGCATAGAACAAAAACGAGTGGTGATAAAGGGCAGCCTTGTCTCGAGCCATTAGATATTATAACAGGGTCAGAAAGATCACCATTTATCTTTATTCTAGCCGTGGGTTGGTGATAAAGCGCAAGTATTCTGTGAAAAATCATTTGACCTAGGCCCATATGGGTAAGAACACCTCTTAAAAAAGTCCAGTCTATTCTGTCAAATGCTTTTTCAGCATCAGTTGACAGCAGTATGGACTGGGTGGGGGAATTGGAAGCCAAGTGAATTAGATAAAGAACTTTGGTGGTATTGTCCCTAGCCTCAGGGCCAGGCACAAACCCCACTTGATCAGAGTGAATGATTCTCGGTAATATAGATTTCAACCTATTGGCAATGAGTTTAGCATAAAGCTTAACATCCACATTAAGGAGCGAGATTGGCCTGTAGCGTGGGCATCTAGAAGGGTCTTTCCCATCTTTAGGAATAACCGAGATATGGGCCTCTAAAGCATGCCTCGCAAATTTTTCCTTTTCAGATACCGCGTTAAAGGCCTGAAGCATTAGGGAAACTAAGAAGTCTTTAAAAGTTTTGTAATATGCAATAGTGAATCCGTCCGGACCCAGGCTTTTTCCAGATGGCGTGGATTTGATGGCCTCCATTAATTCCAAAGAGGTAAAAGGGGCATCGAGCATAGCCTTCTCTGGATCTGAGAGAGTGAGGAAGCCAATATCAGCTAAATAGAAAGCAGCATTTGCTTGCTTCTCAAGAAGAGTGTCCTTAACATCCTGTGAAAGGTTAGTTTGGAATAGTACGTATGAAATGCTTTCGCAATGTGTTGTGTTCAGACAATTTCTGATGAAAAGGGGACTAAATAAATGTGGTAGCTCTTTGCGCTCTAAGAGCTTTGGCAAGCATCCTTCCCCGTTTATTACCCCATTGGAAGAAGCAACTTCGGCATTTACGCATATCTAATTTAATTCTATCTGACAAAAGATTGAATTAACAGAAACTAGAATAGCTCTTAAACAAAATATCCTTCAATAGAGATGTCTTATGTCTCGTCTCTAATAATTTAAGTTTATTCAAAAGGGAAGTCTTGGACCTTTCAGCTTTCATGAATGAACCAAGCTGAATCAATTTCCCCCTCACAACACACTTATGTGCCTCCCAAACTGAAATTTTAGAAGATTTTGGGATGTCATTGTGTGAAATGTAGTCCTTAATCGTGTTCTCAATCTGGGTCTTACAGTTTGAGTTTTGCAATACGGTTTCATTAAGTTTCCAAAAGCAAGGCTTCTTATGAGGGCTAAGTACAGCGTGAGGAAAACTGGAGCATGATCTGACCAGGTAGTTTGGCCAATTACCGTGTCTTGTACCAGATGCAGGTGCCTATGTGACAGGAACAAAGAGTCCAGTCTCACGTAGACCTCGTGAGGGTGGGATTAGAAAGTGTAGTCCTTGTGTGAAGGGTGGTGGAGCCTCCAAACGTCAGCCAGCTGATGGGTATGAAGGGTGCGCCTTACCTTACGATACAATTTGTCTGAGTATCTATGCGACTTGGAGGATGAGTCTAGCTCTGGATGAAGAGTCCAGTTCAGGTCCCCGCAAACACCAGAATTCCATCTCGGAAAGAGTCCATCTGCTCCATAATTTTCTCGAAGAAACCAGGCTGACCCTGGTTAGGTGAATAAACATTGACAAAAGTGAAGGAATGGTTATAGATTTTACGTTTCAGTAGGATACCTCTCCCCTCCTCCAACCCGTGTTTTGTTACATTGATAAGTGGAAGAAAAAAGGATGGCCACACCCAAAGTCTTCCCTTTACTGTTGCTACTAGGCGTGGGGGGGGGGGGTAAGAAAAAAAAAAAATTACGGAAAGAGGGAGCTGCATCTTGCTTGAAATGAGTTTCTTGAAAAAAAAAAAGCTATATCAACCTTGAGATCCTGCAAGGCTCTCGATCTTTTTTCTGGTATGTTCAGCCCCTTTGCATTGATAGAAGCAATCTTGAGTTTCATTGCCATGAAGATGGTTTAATCCACGTAAAGTAGTATCTTTTACATCTTAAAAAACATACATTGACTGTACTCTTAGAGCAGTGGCGCACACAGGGGGGGTTTCTGAGTCTCTAAACCCCCCCCCCTGCCCTAAGTGGCCACTGTCCTATACAGCAGCCGTGGCGGTGCTGTAGAAGAAGCGTCCGCGGCGGTGCTGTATTGTATACAGCACCGCCGCAGACGCTACTGAGACAGCGCCGCGGCTGCTGTATAGGACAGCGCTGGTGAAACAGAGCTGCTGCGCTCTCTCTCGTTTTTTGTTTTTTTTGGGTCGGCGGGAAGAAACCCCCCCCCCCCCCCGACAATCCTCCGTGCGCCCCTGTAGAGGATATGGGAAAAGAGGGTAGGGGGAAAAAGGGGAAGAGAAAGAAAAAACAAAATTAACTAGAAAGAACCGAACCACATTAAAAATGTGGAAGGAGATAAACCGCTTCTGACACAAAAGGATGAAAAAAGGTCATCCATGCGCCCGAAATGGAAAGTGTGGTTAAGGGGGTAGGGGTGGGGGGTGTCACAGAGGATTGGTGACAGCGATAACCACCAAATAACAAATCTACTCAAGCGTCAAAAAAAATACAAAAAAACCACGTACCTTAAAAAACACCCTAAGAACACTAGGTAGTGTAATTGCAGTAAACACCCTTATAAACTATATGAACTTTATATAGCAATGCATTTAGGATAGCTCTATGGTATTCAAAAGATTACAAAACGGATGGGAAGATAACTATTAATAGAAACAGTCTAACCCATAGTCCAGTAGATGTTTCTTCCGTCTGCTCCATCTGTAAAGAAGAAAAAGGAGATCGAAAGACACAAACGATATCCTAATATGGTATAATCTAACTATACTTGTAACCGAAGGTCACAGCTATGTGATCATTAAAAACAGCATTGCGTCCAAGAACTCAGAAGTATATCAAGAGACAATAGCATTTGCAATTATTTTCAAGTGATCTCCTCAGTAGACAAGCTTTGTCTTCTCTTGGCATTCTTCTTCGAATTTCCCACCCGCAGCATATTATCGAAGCCTGCTGAAGATGTATTTGGTGAGAGCAGCTGGTGATGGGATTGCCATTCAGTTAGCGTAACCGTTTGAATGTCAAGTGCTCTGCAAAAGGATTCTAACTCTGAGGGTTCCCGGAGAGTCAATGATTGACCTTTGTGAGTAACCTGTAGGCTCATAGAGAAACCCCACCGATATCGGATATTGTTCTTACTTAGCTCAGATGTAAAAGGTCTTAACATCCTGCATATTTGCAAAGTGTGCCACGATAAGTCTTGGAAAATCTGTATAATGTTCCCTTTAAATTCCACCTTCTCCAAACGTCTGACTTTGTTTAAAATCTCCTCCTTCTGGGTAAAGTAGTGAAGTCTGCATATTACATCCCGGGGTCTATCAGATGCTACCCCTCTCGGACGAAGGGCTCTATGAGCTCTATCGAATGTAATAAGCTCATTTGTATCTTTTTCTACAATCTTATTGAAGATTTTAGTCAGTACATCAACTAGACCTTGAGTCGGGATATCCTCTGGAATGCCACGTATCCTTAAGTTGCAAGCCCCTGCAAGATCCTCCAGACCGCTGCTTCAGAATTGTCTGGCTGCTACCCCCTCACCTTGCACTGCAGGGATCCCGATCCCCCGTATGAGGCAGGCAAGAGGACGCCCGAGTTCTGTCTGTGGCAGTGTGGGAGAAAGCTTCAGCTCCCGCAGAGGGGAGGGATGACACTGAGGAGGGATGACACTGAGGAGGGCACAAGCCACCTGTATGCTGCGGTCTCGGTAAGCGCAGGGTCCCGGGCACCTTGCTCCACTATTCAGTCCCTCACTTCCACACCCCGCTGCAGCAGCGTCTGTCCCGGGGATTGGTGGGAAAACGGGTCTGAAACCTGGAGTGCCAATTAGCGCTCTGCTTTCTGGGTAGAGCTGTCCCCAACGATCTGTGGCCACAAACCGGCTGTGAGAGGTCTGAAAATAGCACTTAATGAAGTGTAGTGCACGGTATGATGGCGTCCAGGCCACGCCCCCACGTATTTCTTTAAATATCGTGCCTTACCAAAGAAAGGTCTGCATGGATTTTATCATTAACCGCTTTTTCAGAAGCGGTTTTAGCGGACAGCACCTGCTGGACGGATAGCAAGTCTTACTGGGCTTGTTTATCAGAGTCAGTAATGGACTTAGAAGCAGAAGGTGGTACCTGGTCGCCCTTAGCAACAGTGGTGGGAGGTTGGTGGGCATAACATTCAAAAGTTCAAGTTTGGCAGCAGCAGCTTGGGCACTTTTTCCCATAATGACAGAGTATAATAAAGCAGGGGTTATTCTGATGCCCAATCGCTGCATTTCAGGCACCTATAATAATTCATCAAAACAAAATGTTGTGCAAAGTCCCACACAAATCCTTCCAAGTGTCCCCAACAGTCTCAGATATGAGAGTTTTAACTCAATTTTAACTATGACAATGTCTTTTCAATGCTTATTCATAGAGACCACCAAGCACCAGAGCACTCAAGTGACAAGAGAAAGGTATGCGTTGCAGCCACAGGTTGGCCAGAAATGCCCAAGCGTCTGTCTCTTTCTCTCCTCACCATTGGGTCAGCACACATCCGTCAGTCAGGAACACGTAAAAAGCACATAAGATGCAATTCAACAGGAGGACCCCCCGCTTCAGCTTCAAAGACCACAAATCAGGATCGCAGTTTCATGAACGACCCGGCATCAGTGAAAGGCTCCTGACGAGCAGGTAGGGGAGCAGGACTGTCAATAAGAGGCAGGTGGCAGAGGCAGATAGCAAAACCTAGGCGGATGTAACACTATGCTTGTCTTAAGGGAAACATAGCAGTAAGGGTCCAGCGAAACCAGGATTATAAACCGGATAATAGAGGAGAGTAGTGAAACAAACACCCTACTCCATACTATTACAACCCCCCCTCCCCAGAATTATAGCCCCATAGATCATTTTTAGATAATAAAAAATTACACTTAAAAACTGAAAGGAACATATCTATCACAAAATAAATAAAAAAATAACTTACAACAATGAAGATGTCTTTAGTGTCCTCTTGTGCTCCCAAGGCCTCTATCCAATAAGAAATCAGGGGAAGCCCTCCAATGGAAAGTAATGGCTTGGGTACACCAATGAGATGTGCAAATCGCTCTTGGTTCGCATTCTGCAGATCCTTAAGAAGTCTTGTGCCGTAACCAGCAGCCAGGATAATTACCTTCATGTTTCACTATATTAAAAAATATATATATATATAAAAAAAAAAAACACACATATATACACACACACACACACACACACACACATAATATTACATGTTTTTTACATGAGTGTATTTGATAAAAATATGTGCTGCAACCCTACATTTACACAAAAGCAGCACATTTTTAAAATTATGCTTGTTCTTTATATTTGTGAAAGAAATAACACAAAACAGATATTTGGCACAACACCAGTTACTATAATTTGGATCAAAAGGTAATCAGAACAATGGATTGTCACATTTTAATGGTTCACTAACCCGTTTGTCTTCCTATAAAAAAAGCCCAATGCCACAAACCCCCTTGCTTGCTCACCCTAAAACCTATTCATGGTGAGCAACTATCAGTGTGTTGTAATACTAGTTGACAGCTTGTCCTGCTGTCACAGTTCAGTGTAGAGCAGGAAAAAAATTCAGCCAGATCTAAAAGTTGCTTGAGAACTCTGCAGGTGTTATGAAATTAACAGAAAAGGAGGAAGAAACTGAATAGCAGAGGTACCTGGACTGATTGCTGCTCTGGGTCCCAACAGGCAAAATAATTATTAGCAGGGGTTGATATGAATAAAAATATTCAAATCTCAGTTTGAATATGTTGCACTCTGCACTGCATTTGGCTCAACTTATGTCACTTGGCCCTAGAACGGCTCAGTGCATTACACTTGACCCCAGATATCGCTCAGCATATTATACATGGCTTATTAACAAGGTGCACAAGAATTCCCATAGAATTCAATTACAGATGTCAAAGAACGCGTATCATATAAAACGTAACGTTTATTAGTTTAAATAACAATTAAAAAATACTTGCAAAATATTTAAGATAGAGTACTAGTGAAAAACAAAATTGTGCAAGATTAAATGGCTGGGTGCACTAAATTCGGTCTCCTGGGTTAAACAGCGATATATAGTAGGATCTATAGTTACAGGGATAAAGTTCCCTTCGATATATTCCAGCCTAGTCCCAAGCCGGTATCTTCCTATTGTGTATTGAATTATTAATGGGCTACTCGCCACTCATTATATTAGAACAAATACGGGATTTATACTTACGATAAATATTTTTCTCTGAGTCCATCTGTGGGACACTGCTTAACCATGGGGTTGAGTAGGGAGGGGAGGAGTCTGGCACCCAAAGAGTTAACTTTTGCCAGCTGACAGCATATCCCCCCCACCAATTCCCCACATACCTCAGTTTGATTACCAAAGCCCTAGGACGGGAGGCCAATCAACCAAGACACACCACTTAACAGAGGGGGGAGTGGAGAGTAAAGAAAACAACGAAAAAGGGGGGGACCGCAGTGTCCCCCAGATGGACTCAGAGAAAAAGATTTATCGTAAGTATAAATCCCGTTTTCTCTTCCATCCATCTGGGGGACACTGCTTAACCATGGGGACTTACTAAAGCAATCCCTCTGAAGGGTGGGACCGCTCAGATTTCCTTGCACGTAGAACACTACGGCCAAAGGAGGCGTCCCCAGACGCAAATACATTATATTGGTAGAATTTCTTAAAGGTATGGACCGAGGACCATGTGGCTGCCCTGCACAGCTGGTCCGCCGTGGCTCCATTCCGTGCTGCCCAAGACGCCCCAACCGAACGGGTAGAATGGGCAACAATACGCTTCGGCACAGGGAGATTAATACGAACATAGGCCTCCCTGATAGTCAGGGTAAGCCATCTGGCAATAGTTTGCTTAGCTGCTGGACATCCCTGCTTGGAAAAGTCAAATAATACAAATAGAGCATCTGTCTTACGTATCTTTGCAGATCTCTTAACACATATACGTAATGCCCTCACTACGTCCAAACATTTATTTGTCTTTGTTCCAGGAGTCTGAGGCTCCTCTCTGAACACTGGAACAACTATTTCCAGATTAATATGGAAACCCGAGACCACCTTAGGGAGAAAGGACGGAATAGTCCTTAAAACTGCTCTATCCTCATGAAAAACCAGATAAGGTTCTTTGCAGGATAAAGCTCCCAGCTCCGAGACCCTTCTGGCCGAGGCGATGTCTTCCAGGTTAAGAACCGCCACTCTGCTGAGAGTAGAGGTTCAAAGGGAGGTTCCTGCAACATGCTAAGGACCAGATTAAGATCCCAAGGCTCCGCAGGATGCACGTAGGGTGGCTGGATGTGAAGCACTCCTTGTAGAAAAGTCTTAACATCCGGAAGCTCCGCCAGCCGTCTGTGGAAATACACAGACAAAGCGGATACCTAAACCTTTAAGGTTCCTCCTGGGTCAGTAGATGGCTCCGTAGCCCTACTGGAGTTACCAGAAAGACTGGCATTGTTAGGATGTCCACTGCAACTGTCAGTGGATCTCTTGATCTTGTGCAGAACTCTGGGACTTCTCTGCCTTTTGTTCGGTTGTCCTCCAACAACCACCAGCTGAGGACTTACTTCCTCCGCTGGTACTTTCAACAAAAGAAGGCTCCTGCCTGCTTCCTCCAAGACATGTCCCACCAAGACATCTGGGGTGGATCCACGCGTAGAGTAGGGTCACGAATGATGTCACCATCTTTCCTAGCAGCTCCCAAGACCTGGGTACTGACAGCTTCTTGCCTGACAGGACCCTGCCTATTCACTCCATCAGGGACCTTAACCTGTCCCGTGGAGGAAACATTCTGCTGCGTGCCAAGTCCCTTACTAGTCCCAAGAAACTCATTCTTAGACAAGGGATTCCCTGTGACCCTATAACACCACAATTGGGTTTGATTAAAACCCTTTCCTTCTCTGGTACCTCAAAACCTGTATATCTTTGTTTAAACGAAGCAAGTCGACAGCCATGAGCTCTCTCTGCCTTGACTAAGGACAGTGAGGAAATACAGTTAATGAAAACTTAAGACGAACTGGCCCCCATGAATTCTATCATGAAATCCTGGACCTACCCGTCCACCGAGGACTCTGTTTCCTGCTGGGCGAACCCAAGCAGCCGTCCTCCCACCGCACCCTCTGTGACCAGAGGCGGGTGGTAGTCATGCTGCTGGTATATCCGGCAGCTTAGCAGAAGGGGCCTTTCCTGCTGCAGGGGCAAAGGATGACCTTCCTCTACGGGACTGTCTCCTGGTTCCAACGGCCCCTGAACTGGTAGTCTGGCCTCAGCCAGACCCGCCCCCGTAAAAAGGCTGTCTGAAAGAGCTAAACCTAGGCTTAGCCCTAGGTTTTGGAGTATTTACAGGCAAGGATGTCTTCTTACCCCCTGAAGCCTGTAAAATCCAGGAGTCCAACTCTGGACCAAATAGAATCCATCCCGTATACGGGTGGGATGCTAACGACTTTTTTGACTCTGAATCCGCATTCCAAGTCCTTAACCATAACGCCCTTCTAGCTACTATAGCTGTAGCCGAAATAGACGATGACATGGAGGCCGAATTATGGGCCGCTTCATATACGTAGCCTGCTGCTTCCTTCAGCTACATGACCAGGGGTAGAAGATCTGAATTCTGCCTTTTTAAAGAGAGAGCGGTCCAAGGACTGCGTCTCCTCCACTTCAACAAATCCCAGGGTCTGACGAACTGCTTTAACCAGATCGTCCATACCCTGGTGTCTAGAGTTTCCTTCTGACTCTATAATGGACAAGGCTGAATCGTCTACCCATTCCTCCTCTGAGGAACTCTCAGAGTCAGACACTGACCACAGCGCCTTAGCTGGTCTACGTCTTTTAATACTATGTTTATGTCTGGGATTCTCCAGTAGTTGGTTAAGTCGGTCCAGGCCTTTAGCCACTGCTGATCAACCCACCTCTCCTATCTGGGATACCCCTAGGAGGGCCGGGGAGGGATTTAATCCGACCCCTGGGTAAAAGGATTCCTCTGTCATTCCTCCTGTTATACCCTGAGAAGCCACTGATGTAGATGGGATCTCTACAGGTTTAGATAACAGTTTAACAAGGGTATCAACCCCTTGTGACAAGGTAGCCGCCCATTCGGGGGGTTCTACCATCAGAATGGAGCTGTCTTTAGGCTGCAGTTTCACAGGAGTCACAGTGCAAGGAGCACAGAGCCCCCCCTGATCCAGCCGTTCATCTGTTAATTTAAGATTACATTTTGAACAGACAATATGTTTGGTACGTGCCGTTTTACTTTTATCTGCCATCATAAGAAAAAGAAAACTGAATCACGTCTCATATACACAAACACTTCTCCAGAAATTTTTAGAAAATACAGATTAAGTTATTTAACATATCATAGTATTTCTGAATACATAAGACAGGTTTGGAGAACTTTCTAGTTTTCTTTAAACAACAGTTCTCTCAACACATCATAGTCTTAGTTAATACACATGTATACATATGCACACATACACACAGAAGAAACCAAGTGATACTTAGCGGGGAAGATATGTGTCAGCAGTGCACTTCTCTCCAAATGACTGCTGCATCTGTCCTCCTTTTGAACTTTGGCGGGAAAAGGGATCTTCCACGCGCTCACTCAGCAGGGGGGAGCGGTGTTCCTCAAACACATTCCCCTTCCACTGGCTCTCCTTCTGTGTTACTTTCATTAACAGCGTTTTGCCCTTTCTGTATCTTAGGGGAAAACCTGTTAGAATGTGTTCCTCTTATAGCGCTATCACTAGCGCGCCATCCTTCAAGTATCCCTGCCATCCCATAGGAGGAGGGGACTAGGTATGCTCCAGCTGGCTTCCAGGGAATGTCTGCAGTAATGGCGCTTTCTGCCTAATGGCAGCGCCAGTCTTGCTATCAGCGGGGAGAGTCTCTTGCCGACTGCTTCCTGCTGTGAGAAGCGCTTCACCTACTCTGTCAGCGGGGCCGCCCCCAGCTGACCGGCGCTTCTCCCACGAGTCAGCTAAGTTGTACACAGAGCCTCTCGCTGCTATCAACAGAGAAAAACCTTGGAAAAGTAAAGAAAAAAACCTATTACCAGTGAACAGTGTTCACTGTTTCTTGGAGCTCTTCAGATGCGCCCTTCTCCTAGGGCACCCAATTCAAACTGAGGTATGTGGGGAATTGGTGGGGGGGGGGGGGGGATATGCTGTCAGCTGGCAAAAGTTAACTCTTTGGGTGCCAGACTCCTCCCCCCGACTCAACCCCATGGTTAAGCAGTGTCCCCCAGATAGGTGAAAGAGAGAAGGAAATTACGACAAACAGACAACAATAATTTGTTCTAAGGAGTAGTATTGCTGGCAATTCCTCAAATTCCATATGTTAGCAATAAATCAGTTGTATGCACATGAAGCATGCAAAGTCTATGGGGGATGATTTGATGCCTGCCTCCGAAGTGCTCTGTGCTCACGCTGGGCTTAATGGAGCTGGTCATATACATAAAAATTCCCTCTATGTTAAAAGACATCCTAGTGCACCCAGCGAGGATGCCGACGCGCGTTTCACTAGGATGTGCTTATTTGAAGACCTTTGGCAAAGGCCGCAATGTTCCTCCACATTCGGTATTGGTTATGTATGAATATATGTTTATTTGCATCTTACAATAATAAGTAGCTACATTAAAAGCATTGAACTTCAACCCACAAATAATTATACAGAAAAAAATTATATATATATATATCAGTCAATTAGAATACAAAACATTTTAAATTAAGATACATCTTGTGTGCAGTTTTTCCTGAGAACATAAGCATGAGCTTATGATATAAATATTGGTCAGGAATATGAACTGCATTCCTTGGGTTAAACCAGAGTATCTTTGCGAGTAGTTGGTTGATAACAATAGTTATAAATAAGTTATTAAATAGTCATTAGCATATTTGCCATACTATTAGTCTCAGTGATGACAAAAATAAATAACTAGTCACCCTCTTGTCTTTTAGCAGAAAGAAGTTTAAAATAAAAACAGAAGAATTCAGTACATGCTCAGGTAATCCCATATTATACATGGCAGTTTCAAACGTGTATACTTGCTGTTGACAAAGGTGTTAAGTACAGACCCAAATAAGATTTATTTTTGCTCAAGTCTCAAAAAAGGAGTAATATTGTTAAACTGTGTGTGTGAAGTAATGTCTGCCTACTGTGAATTGTGCTGGTTATTGAAGTTCCACTATACATCGAAGGAGCTCAAACCCAGTCCTCAAGAGCTACAAACAGTTCATATTTTCAGGATTTCTGTCTCTAGAAACAGGTGAAATAATTATGGACCCAGAAAAACAGATTAACTCGCCTGTACATGATTAAAGAAATCCGGGAAACAGGAACTGTTGGTAGCTCATGAGGACTGGGTTTGAATACCTCTGCTGTACATTACGCTGGCTTACTGGTTTGCTGTCTTGAAAGCACTTATTACAGAGGAAAATAAAGCGGGTTGCTATTTAAACCAAAGATAAATACATTGGTTAGGGTATGAGTCACAGCTGCTCGCTCTCACTTTTTCTTTTTTTTTCTGGTAATAGACCCTCTACTCTATCAGAGCCGGGGGATAGCACTGGGGAAAAAAACTTATAAATCATAAATAGTGTGATTTTTAATAGTTGGAGATTCTGAGGCACTCAGGGTGACAGACATTCTGAGGGAGTTCTCTGCAGTCTGTCAGAGATAGAGTAATGGGAATCTCCAAGGACTGAGAGACAGAGGGATTTAGGAGAGTAAGACACCTTGAGAAATTGGAGAAGATTTTACACTGGACTGTGGGGGAGCTTACCAGATACCTGAAAAAGAGAGGAGCCATCTTGGACATAGATGCTGGAGACCAGTGGGGATAAGAAACCCATGGTTACCTTGCTACTGATCCACTTGGACTGAGTATTTTTGTTACTAGTCAGGTAGGGAACAGGTGGGGAAACCTGAAGAATATTTTTTAATATCCTTTTGCATGCCTGTGATAGGTAACAAGGGTGAAGTGTAGGGAAAGATAGTTTAAGACTCAGGCACTACTCCCTAAGAAAAATTGCACCAAACGCCTTGACGTTTTTTTACCATCTCTGGGAAAGCCCTAACTGAGCCAAGCTTGTACTAAAGTAACTGTATGCTCACCCCTAAGAGGAAAGAGGGAACAGTTGGGGTGTAAATTGTGTTTTACATTCATGTCAAGTTGGAGGAAAGACATACAAGGGAGTGTGTTTTATCAAATCTACGTAACTGTACCTGTTTATTGGAGAAGAGTAAAACTGCAAAGTGCTGCTGTGTGGGATTACCAGTGTTAAACCAATATTAAGGAATACAGTGAACTGTGACGTTGCTCTGAGCTGTTTGCAACCATAATGTCTGTTTGACCTGTGAATGAGAAGTGATTGGTATTTGTGCGGCCTTTTAATAAAGACTGCATAATTGTATACATCTGTTTAATATTCAAATGCATTGCATGATATGTGTTAGCAAATTTGAAGCAACTATGATAGAGCATAAGGTAGATTGCTTGTGATAGTTTTGTGGTTAGAGATATTAGTCATTAGAAAGGGCTAGAGGTACCCCTTAGCGAAATAGAACTATTTAGGCCTATATAACTTGCGCATTAGATATCCGTTAGTGTTGTTCTCAAGATACCTTGTAAACATTTACACTCAGATTGAGTGTACTTACAGTGTTTACAGCATTTAAAGATTAGTAAGTATTATTTGAATCAAAGATATTTTTGATATATAAAACTTATAAAAAACCTTTGGAGCCCGCGCCTTACTATTAAATGTGCTGGTGTGGATTCTAAAGACTGATGTGCGTAACAAAGGAAACGATGCTGGCTTAAATGTTTTTGATCAAAATATGAAGTAATACTTCATTTTGCTAGTGTTAAATATGATTTTTTGTTAAGGCCTCATAAGGCCTTTGTTCAGCCATTTTATTGTAACTTGCATAGAAATATTATTTGCTAGAAGAGATTATTCATTTTTCTGCTGATGTGAGCCTGTGCACTTGAAGTTGAGCTGATAGAGAACACCAAAATAAATGTAACAAAATATGAGACAATGAACATTTTCATATCCAGCTGGCAGTATGGGAGCTGTGCCCTTGATGTTGCATATCTCCAGCTCCCCTTAAGATAAAAAAAACAATAGGCTCATCTGTCCTTAGAAGGGGGAGACTAATAAACGCTTCAAGAATACGTGAGAAAGTTAATCAGTAGTGCCTCTCATAAACTTAAGGTATAGAATTGTATGCATATGACGTTGGATTAATTTATTCAGTAGGCTATAAAAACTTGTATCAATAAACTAGAGAATATTCCTTGTATACAGAACTCTGTCTGTGTCAATTCTCTCCAGCTGATTGAAGCGCTTCCAGATATACTTGACACCACAGGCAGACTTGGGTCAGAATTTTAGATCTAACAACTTGGAGGTTCCACCGAGATTCGCTGTCCAGCAGGCTACAAGACAGACAACGGAGGTTTCCCAGCACATTGAATCCCAACATCCGCGGTCAGTAGATTTCTACTCGTGGGCCTTCCTAGTCTGGGTCACCTCATGTCTGTCTGAGGCACCCGACACGCGAATTTGTGAGTCTCAAGTATCATCTGATTAATATAATACAGTATTACCCCAATTTGTTTACTGTAATTGTATTATTGATTAGATTTTTGAAAGATGATTGAATTTTGAGTGCATGTGTTTGTACCTATTGTATGATGTATAAAGCATAAAAGTCACATAAGACATTGATCAAAGAAGCATGTAATGGAATAGAGGGATTTAGAGAGTTACTGTTTTGAACATTGAGTGAACATTTTAGACACCATCCCCAGAGATGTATCAAAGAAGGGAGATTCTGTAATCTGGCCAAACTGTGTAAGAGAGATTTCCAAAAGACCTTCGTCCCAGATACTGTCAAAGAAGCTATTTAGCACGGACATCCAGTACAAGGAGTCCACAGAACGGGACGTCCACTGCAAGGACAACCCACAGAAACGAGATAAGAGTCCCGATTTGGACTCAACAGAATACTGTCAATATGGGTAATATAGATAGTAAACAGATGACAGCAGCTCCCTCAGATAGGATGCACAAAGACTTTAGGGAATGGGGGAGTAGAAGGTCTGTAGGGAATTTTTCAAGAAAGCGTGGATGGAGAAACAAAGGTGTTGCAAGTGGTAATGTGACAAGAACAAAGGGGTATTGAGATCAAACCCCAAGAGATTGTTTGAGGTGGCACAGAAAAGTTAAGAGATCTGGAAAGTCAAAATATATGTGGATATGCTAAATGCATCTGAAGCTGAATAATGAATCAAGTAGGTTGTATATTATAAATGTATGTTTGATCCTGCACAGCTGAATGAGTGAAATGTGCCCCTCCCTTGTTCTGTGTAAAAGATTTCAGTGTGTTGAGAGCACACTGTTTTTTGTTATCTGACAATGTATGTAAAATTGAAAAAATATGTCCGGAGTGCTGATTGATAACACGTTGAAGCTAACTTGTATTTAGTGTAATGCTGGGACTTGTAGTTCCACAGCAGTAGGCTGGAAGATGTCAGTTAAGTTCTCTCTCTGTATGTGAGTTTTGTCTCCGTCTTACTGCGTGTGAGGGAGATCCGTGCTAATTCATGCTGTTTGTTCTCTGCCTTAGTGCTCTGTAAGGGAGATGTGTGATTTAGTTTAAATCACAATGTTTGTCTGTCTTGTCGGTTTTTTTTTTTTTACAAGAGACATGTTTCAAGGTTGAAAAAGTTGTACATTCATTGCTTAATTGATAAGCTTTTAAAGAGATACAAAAGTAGTTTTAAAATGTTTGGTCCGATTGCACGGATGAGATTGTAAATAATGTACATTATCACTATTATTACTAGTGTCAGAACAAAGCTGGCTGGGATCAAACAAGCCGTTTCTGCATTAAACAAAGTAATTTTGTTTCTGAAGTTGAGAAAAATAGCTTTCTCTTTAATGAAGTTGAGAATTGTGGGAGTGAGCTTACATGCTGTTTTTATCTGTGTTAAAATGGCGCTGATAAATGTTCTCAGAAATCAGGAGGGTTTGTTATGCCTTTAAAGAAATGTTACGAGATAAAATGTCGTCTGTGAGCAAGACTTAAGTGAATATATTTGTACTTTCAACCTGAAAATCACAGAATCTAGAAATATGTGTGAATATTTGGTCACGGGAGATTTTGTTGAGAAAATGTTGAATGATTTACAGACACAATGTGTTGTGTCTAACGAGAGTACTCATTTATGAGACAGTGCTGCTTTTAAAATGGTTGAATACTTGGAACCAAGATTCCAGTTTGAATGTTTATAAACCCGGAAATTTAATTAGTGTCATTTAAAAGGGCGGTACTAAGAGATGATGAGAAAAGAGGGGCTTTGAAAACTCGCCCAAGTCTCGTCACTTTGACATTCCCTGTTTGTGAGATTAGGAACTGCCCCTTTGAGGAAATCATTTTTTCAAATCATGGACGCATAGCCGTAAGCTTAGCAGTCAGGTCAGTTAAAGCTTTAGCAGCTGTTCCTGGTTACCTAATAACAGTTGTACAAGCATGTTAATTCCTATGAAAAGTAATTCTAGTAAACAGTATATCGTTTAATCTCTATGCAAAAGTTTTTTTTATTCACAGGTCTCCAGCTGCAAAGACCCATTAAGCAATCCAGAATGCATTGATCCAACTTCCAATGAATAGAAGTTTGCAAATAAGTTTTGATTTACAGCCACAACAAACATAAGTATAAACTAATGAAGGATTTAAATAACGTAGTCTCTGCTGAGTAATGATTACCTTGTTTTGGAAAGAGATATTAGTTTATGTGCTATTCGCATAGCAAATGCATGAACCAGATGGTTTTTCTGTATGTGCAGAAAGCAAAAGGTTTTTACTTGTATCCTCATTACAGTTTTGAGTCAGTGTATGTAAAGACATTTACTGCCCTTATTTACTGTGCTATAATCGTCATATACTGTAAATAATTATTTGTATCGTGGGTATGGTAATGCATTGACGGGAAGTCAATATTTGTACAGAAATGAAAAAGATTTAAGACTTTAAGAGCTATTATCTGTGCTCCTGCATTAGCACTTCTGGATGATAGCAATCCATTTACACTCTACTCTGAGCAGAACCAAATGTTTAACCAATTTTAAGCTGAAGTAACTCCAACGCCAGCACTAGCTTTGCCAGATTATGACAAGCCTTTCACATTATTTTGTTATGAAGTCAGTGCACATGTACAAGGGGTACTGACACAAATACATGGTCGCAAGCTAAGGTCACTTGCATACTACTCTGCTTTAGTGCTTAAAAAGAGTATAGATATTGTGCTAGGACACCCAGTTACCTTAACGCTATCGCACGCTGTGACAGAAACCAAGCACAAACAAAACATTTGTTACCGGCCAGATTTACTAAATATGAAGATATACAGCACAATGGACATTCTCTCCTATTGTGAAATGAGTGACATAAAACTTGCCGAGCGCACTGTGTATTTTCTTCCTCCCTTTCCTTTTTTTTTAATCCTTCCCTGAGAAAGCCAGAATAAAAAGACAAAAAAAGGAAGCACAAGAGGCCCCAGAGCCTCTCATGTTCACAGATATATGTTAAGATCTTCAGACAAGGGGAATCTGAGTAAAATGTATTTTACACGTTTTTTAAAGGTCCAAGGGAGACCAGAGAGTGAAGTTCATTGATATTAGCAGGAGGAATATAGATTGCACGTTATTTTCCTTTGCTGTACGCTGTAGATGTGTACTAGACTAGAAAGGAAAGCCAGGTTTGGAAGAACCAGACTCATGCCAATAATAATGTAGAGATCATTATACATAATTAGAAAATTCTAATATGAAAGTTTAACCCAACCAAATAAAGAAAATAGCAACCCATGACTGTAGGGGTTTACACCCAATACAGAAATGTATTTGTGAGTATTGTGGCCCAACACATTATTACATTTACACAAGACAATAGGTTAATATTTGACTACCTGACAGCTTAGTCTGGAGGGTGCTGCCTGACCCTAAATATATAAATTGAAGCCCAGGGTTGCACCTTTTTAACTAGTGATGCAAATGATGCAGAGAAAATGCTTGATGAACACTTACAAAAATAAGACATGAAACATAAAACATTTTAAGGAGCACACTGGAGATGATTATCTAGAAAGACAATTTTCATGGCTGTACCTGGCCGATTGGGTCAAGGGTATAGGAGGATAGTTATCAGGTCTTATACATGTTGTACTTGAAGGACTGTTATTAATCCTATTATTATATACACTAATAGAACCGATGATGTGGCTTATTAACAGGTGTATCAAGCTAAGTGTTTCTCTTCCAGAAAAATTAAAGTTACCACATCTGTCTTAACCGCTGTACTGTACACCCCATCTAATGAGAGTAAACCTTGTGGAACTCAGAAACCAAGAACCTTTTCTTTGGATTCCACATGCTCCTTAGTGAAGCCTATCCTTATGAAGTAGCACTGCTAACTCCCAGTAACGTTACATTTAAGCAGTGCACAATGTTGAATCCTGCTGCCTTATTGCAGCAAGTTTCAAAAGATGGGAGAAGTACCTGTATATATTGGGGTTCCCTTAGGGATTTGGGGGAATTCCATCCCAGATTGAACAGGAAGAAAAAAAAAATGCAAACAAAATTTTTCTGAACATTTTCTGAACATGATTGTATTGAACTAATGAAACAAGAATCTTTGGTTTTATCTGACATTAAAGATAAACCATTACCAGATGAGGACATCACTCTTTTTGTAGATGGTTCACACTATTACATAGATCCTGTCCCGTATACAGGGTGTGCTGTAACCACACACACAGAAATGGTGATTCAACAGACTCTACCGAGTCACATGTCAGCACAAGAAGCTGAACTAAAGGCCCTGACACTTGCATGCATATATGAAAAAGGACAAAGAGTAAATATTTACACCGATTTAAGTTATGCATTTGTAATTGCGCATGATTATGGCCCTATATTGAAAAGTAGGGACCTTATGGGTCCAGTAAGCAAACCAGTCAATATGATGAACATACCAGGACACTGTTCACTGCATTCCAGCTGTCCTCTAAACAGTGATGAAGGTGAAGACACACACAGAGATACTACCCCCGAAGCTAAGTGCAATAGACTGGTAGACCAGGCCGCACGAGAAGCCGCCATAGCTCCAGTACCCCAAGGGGAGTCTATTTACATGGTGACCCCCTGACACCAAGTTTGACCAGAGCACAATCCAACTTATGGAAAGACAAGCAACAGAGAATAAGAAAAAGACTTATGCAAAACATGGAGCACTAGAAGTGCAAGGAGAGTGGTGTAAAGGTCAGTGTTTGTGTCTGCCAAAAGTAGTTTATCCCATTATGGCCAATATAGCACACGAGAAAATGCATCTGAGAAAAGATGCTAAGGTTGTACTCACTAACAGGTTATGGATAGCAGCAGGGTTCGCCCAAGCAGCACAGTCATTAGTGGCAGGATGCCTAGTCTGTGCACAGAATAACCCTAGTAAGTCTGTCCCAATCCATGGAAAAGCACACCCCAGACATCCCTATAAGAGGATACAGATAGACTTTATACAACTTCCCAAATGCTCGGGCTTTGAGAATGTGCTAGTCTGTGTCAACTTCTTTGGTCACTGGCTGGAGACATGGCTGTAAAGGAAAGCAAATGCTAAAGCATTAGCCAAGAAAATTGCGAATAAGGTAATCTGCTAATATGGGGTACCAGATGTCATTGAAAGTGACAGAGGGATACACTTTACGGGGCAAGGATTCCAGAAACTATTAAAAGACATGGGAATCATATCTTCCCTTCACACCCCCTACAGACCCCAAAGTTCAGGATGTATGGAGCGCCTTAATGGTACTCTGAAATTGAAAATGCAGAAAATAATGTCTGAAACAGGTCTGCCATGGATCTCATGTTTAACTGCACTCAGTAAAAAATACTGCTAGGAAAGACACAGGTTTAACACTATATGAGATACTGTTTGGTACAGCAAACAGAACAGGCTGTTATTTCCCATAGCAACTACAGTATGCATATAGTGATTTGTTGAATTATGTTGCCTTATTACAGAAACAACTAACTGAAATACATGGTCAAATGTTCTCCTCCATTCCAGACCCTAATTTTGATACAGGTACCCATAAACTGCAACCTAGGGAATGGGTGGTCGTGAGAAAGCACATCAGGAGAAGTCTTGAACCCAGATACAAAGGTCCTTATCAAGTCCTGTTGACGACTCCCATGGCAGTGAAAGTACAGGAAAGAGACACCTGGATTCACGCATCACACTGCAAAGTTTTCAAATCAGGGGAGTCTTGTTCTGATAAATAGAAATGACTGTCTTATGGTATTGATATGTCTTGCCGGAATAATTGTGACTGAAGTAGGGATCAAGATCTCCCTAACCCAGTATGAAACAGACATATAAGTGACAAATTGCCTATGCCACTGTAAGAAACATATGGGAAGGAGTGCTCAACAATTTGCACTCATAGTAGAGTAAACTCAGAAACCGCCTTTGCGCAGATGCATAACCTCATTGGTAAAGTTGTCAGTAATGATTCCTGTTGGATATTGGAAATATTGGCATTAGTAGCAAATGGTTTTGCAATCCTGTTGATCGTATATGTGATAATAAAACTAAATATATGGCTGATTAAGAAGTTACTGACACTTGATTGTTGTCTCTCCAAAAAGGGAACCACTGAAAATCCCGAACCTCTGATGATCACAGAAATTACTGCTGAACCCTGACCTGACTATGAGCGTCATGAATTATTTGGACTAGCAAAGCCAAAGAACTGCACAGTTTGCTACAAGAAACTACTAAAGACTGAACAAAGGACATGCAAGGCCTGCAGAACTACTATAGACTCATTAACTACCTACTAAGAAACCATCTTTTAAAGAAACCATCTTTTCTAGACATGGACATTTGCCAAATTGCATCTCCTCATAAATCAAGTTAGGACAGGGAGGATCACAGGCTTATCAATAGTGGGGGACGAGTTGAGATTCCTAAGGGGAACAACTCTATGCATTTGGCCTCCTACATGTGTATACGTACCTGCTTATTAAGAATGTGGTCCTATAGATAGGATTAGGTAGGAGGAGAAAGGGCCGAAAATTGAATAAAAGATGGTAAATGTTAAATATGATTTTTTTGTTAAGGCCTCACAAGGCCTTCGTTCAGCCATTTTATTGTAACTTGCATAGAAATATTATTTGCTAGAAGAGATTATTCATTTTTCTGCTGATGTGAGCCTGTGCCCTTGAAGTTGAGCTGATAGAGAACACCAAAATAAATGTAACAAAATATGAGATAATGAACATTTTCATATCCAGCTGGCAGTATGGGAGCTGTGCCCTTGATGTTGCATATAGCATAACTCCAGCTCCCCTTGAGATAAAAAAAACAATAGGCTCATCTGTCCTTAGAAGGGGGAGACTAATAAACGCTTCAAGAATACGTGAGAAAGTTAATCAGTAGTGCCTCTCATAAACTTAAGGTATAGAATTGTATGCATATGACGTTGGATTAATTTATTCAGTAGGCTATAAAAACTTGTATTTTTGTATCAATAAACTAGAGAATATTCCTTGTATACAGAACTTGGTCTGTGTCAATTCTCTCCAGCTGATTGAAGCGCTTCCAGATATACTTGACACCACAGGCAGACTTGGGTCAGAATTTTAGATCTAACACTAGATACACACAAATATGCAGTGTTGGGAATAAGCGCTGACAACAACTGTGTTTTTGCTTTGTATCAAGAAAACAAGTTAAAAGTTTAAAGACAGGACACACCCGAGCGGATAAAAGGGGTGTTCTATAGACAGATATTTGTGTTTGGAATAAATCCTGCAAAGTTTGTGGCTTTATACTTAATTCCTAAACAGAAAACCTGCATAGCACAGGATATTTCCTTTTCAATGGGCCCCAATATACATAAATACTTGTGGGTTCTAATTCCAAAAATTCCTCACCAATTATAAAAGGAGAACATTTCTAAAACATTGGAAAAAACCATAGCAGATATTAAATCCTGCTCTTACATGTTTTCAGTGATGGGTAGGGCTAATAGGTAGTTTAGGAAAGGCAAAAATCAATGCTTTTCCTAAACTACCTCACTATTAGCTTGCATTTTCACATTTTCTTTGCAATTCCTTTTTCATTTGAATATAAGATGAACTGCAAAGAAAAAATCCACACCAACCACAAAACACATGAAAGGAAAAAGAAAAGCACGAGTGTTCAGAAATAGATAAGTGATATTGAATGCCAAGATTTTTCTACATTCCATAATAATGAGTGGCAAGGTAGCTATGATTTCTTACACAATTAAACTACTCAGGCTGCAGACTACTACATTTTCCAATTTTGAAAAAATAAATAAAATCTTTTGTTGAAAATCTCACTTATATGTATGCTCTTCGTAAAGTTGTTGCTTTTTCACAAACAAAAAAACTTAAATAATTTCCAGAAACAGTCCCAGGTTTTATTTTTTAAAATCAACTTTAGGCCTGGTGTATGCCTGACGTTAGATGTTTGGATTAATGCAGAAAGCGAATCACGTCCAAAACTGATAACATGGTGTTGGTGGCGTAGATGTAGATAGAGGACTGCATACACCTAGACAACCATAGGTAGCACTGCAGCAGAAAAGCCAAATACTAGATAAATTCAGCAAAAGAGCATATGCAGCAGTCAGAATTAGGTTAGGAGATAACTGCCCCAAAAAAGTTTTGTCCTATTTTGCTCATATAATCACAAAAAGAAAGTGGGAGTTTAAAAATTATACTGCTGGAAATGTGTTTTTTTTTTTTTGTTGTTGTAATTTTCTGGGCACTGAAGAGGAGCATTACAAATGTCAAAGAAGATAGTAAGACGTTTTATATATTGTGATATTCTCATTAAAGAAAAACTGTCCCTCCAAGCTACAGGTTAGTATATACCAAACAAATCTAACATGTCCTTTATAAAACTGTGTCAATTTGTCATTAAAAGTAAAATGTCTTTACCACTGGTCATATAAACCACTACAATTGAATTGTCAAAAAGTCAGGGTCAGGTTGAGCAGTAAAAACATTTTCTCAGGAAACAATGGCTCAGATTAACGTCTATGTGCATTCTGCAAAACATACCATCAGTTATCCATTTAAAGACCAGTACACAGTGGTGCTATTGCACTAGCTGATCTAATTGTACAAGTATAGAGAAATTTAAAGGTAATACAATTTAATTACCTCGTTTCGTGTCCATATACACCACCGGGCCCACGAGGAAACACCAGCACAATCTACTAGCATAGATTTTCGGTATATGCTATGGAATACGTGGAGGAGGTGTGATGTCACAGTCACGTGATCAAACTAAGTTACAAAGGGTGGAGTTTGCAGGATTTGATCCGAGCAGACAAGAGATGGATTTTATTTTTTTATACTAAGAACTAGGTGACAGATCAGCAAGTAGATCGTACTTGGCGGGGAGAGAAGATAGGTGTATGATGTGAGTTACCGGGCGGTTGAGTCATCTGGCATTTGATAAACATCGGACTCGCGCAAGCGGTTTGGTCGGGATGTACTAAAAGGATGGTTACAGAATGGGATGATCAGGATAATTACCTGACATACTATTATAATAATAATAATTATATATATATATATATATATATATATATATATATATATATATATATATATATATATATATTAGTGTGTGGGGAGTCTGTTGTGTTCTGTACTTATGACAATCCTTAGTGTGTAATATTATACTGTAGTGATATATTATTTGTAAATTGTATAAAAAATAAGCTTATCCATTTACATAGGTAGATCACGTTTTAAGCATAGATATGGACACCCGAGACTGTATTCCATGTGTTTCCAGTGGGAAGATGGCTATATATTTTTTTAATTATGTGGGATGATCACGTTTTTAGCATAGATATGTACACTGTGTATTTAGGCTTTGCGTGCGCCCGAATTCATCAAGCCACAGGTTTCAAGATCCGTGGACTGCTGAAATGTAGCAGGTCTGCTGTAGTACACAGGCACTGCAGGTACATATATACCTGTCAGCGCCTGCTGAGCCAGGGAATCAGATGGCAAGTCCTAGCCAGCCAGAGCTGCCATTAACAGATTGGGCATGCTGGTGCTTTGAGATCTACAAGCACCAGCATACCTATGGCAGTCAGGGCATGCTGGCACTTGGAGGACCACAAGTGCCGCCATGCCTTGACACTCAGGGCTCGCTGAGCCATGTGGTGCTACAAAAATAATTAAGTAAAACACAACCACATTACTTTAATAAAAATAATACAACCCCAAAAATAAAATCACACCACCCTCCTTATAACCACATATATTGATTAAAAATAATAATACTCCATATACTTACCATCTGATGCTTTCATCTGCAGGCGCGGGCTGACGGAGGGGGCACACGCTGCACAGGCGGCCGCATCACATGACACGTTATGACACATTAAAGATGCGGCTGCGTCTTTAATGATGCGGCCGCATCGCATTGATATTACTTCCGGGGGGCGGGCGGCCCTAACAGCCGTGATTCAGAGCGGCCTGGTGGCGGCCGATGCCCCCCTGCCCCCCGGCTAAGCCCGCCCCTGTTCATCTGTAAGGGATCCAATCTTGTAGTAAGCTTTTACTTCCTTAGGCTTGGGGAAAAAAGAGACCAAAAACCATAATATTTCAAAGGTCCTTTTGCTGTCCAAAAAAAGAACATTCCAGGTCCTAAAGTAGTCCAACCAAATATATATTACAGTCGTGCCCTTATATTAAGGGTGCATCTAATAAACGGCATAGATGTGTGTGCTGGGTGTACTCAGAATGGCTTCACTTGCAATTACAAATATGGGTGACCTCTCTCGCTAAGAAATTTCCTTCTCTCAGCAGGAGAAATTAGCCATATTTGCCGGCTGCAGGGGAAATGGTTGGGGTTTTGGGGCTGTGGGGGATACACACTAGCATTTTCAGCCCTGGCACCACACTCATTTTAATGGTCCCTTAGGTGTGTAGCAGAGCTCTTTAAACCTCCCGCCCCTCAGTGACCTCAGTTAATTTATTCACTGCACTGAGCTGGGGGCGGGAGATTTAAAAGTGCTTTGTGAGAGGAGCGGGTTTTAAGGTATCCCAGATCTTCCTAAAGAAAGATTGCCTGCTGCCATGTCAATCACAAAGGTGGAGAAACCAGATTTAGAGGCTGCTGTCCTGCAGGAAATCCTGGATAAGAGCGATGTGGACAGGGAACAGATGGAGGTGCTGCTGCTTCTGATAATGGCAACACCTAATTTTACATATAAAAAGACTTACTATTCAGCACCTCTTACTGAATACATTACTAACCTTAGCACATACAAGGTCGATTCACCTTGCTTTAGCTTGTCATTGCTATAATGATTTAAACACTGCTTTTTCAGCAGCAATCCTCGCTTTAATTTTTCCAATGTGAAACTGAAAACCTGTCTTGTACTGCATTGGGAGTATCTGTGTTCCTTGTCTACTGGTAATACGAACCAGGCAAATGTGGAAGAGATTAATGCAGTTTGTGCACCATTAATGAAAGGGATATTTACTCTTCTGTAGGTAAATGAGCTCTGGGCTATTTTGGAATGATTTCCCTAAGCAATCAGCAGAAACCAAGCTGTGAAGCTTGCACTGAGGTAGGGGTGTGGGTTTGTGTATATGCTTCTCACAATCAGAGGTGAGGCTCCAGCCTGCAGATACATTGTGCACACAGCGCTGCAGCCTGTGCCCCTGGTGCTGCTGGAACATTTCCCTGCTCCGCACGGCAGCAGTATGACTGTAGAGCAGGGAAGAAGGAGGAAGATGGAGCCCACCTCAGAGTAGTACCGGTGTGTCCCCTACAGGACTGGCAGTTCCCTCTCTTAGCCGGTGCCGCAGTGTCCGTGAGCAGCTGAAGCAAAAGCTAAGGGAGCTGCCTTTCCTTCTGAGGTGTGGCCTGACTCTGTGGAGAAGGAGATCTGTCTATGGACCCTCGCTATCAGAGACTGAGGAGACGGCGACTGCAACGGCCAACAAGTGCCCGGTGAGTGACACCTATTCGCATCAACAGTCACATGGGTGCGCTCTCCAAACGCCTGAAAACTGCATTCTGACTGTACCTGGTTTATGTACACTAGGGGCAACATGCCAGTGCACTCAGCTCATGTACACTAGGGGCAACATGTCAGTGCACTCAGCTCATGTACACTAGGGGCAACATGCCAGTGCACTCGGCTCATGTACACTAGGGGCAACATGCCAGTGCACTCGGCTCATGTACACTAGGGGCAACATGCCAGTGCACTCAGCTCATGTACACTAGGGGCAACATGCTTGTGCACTCAGCTCATGTACACTAGGGGCAACATCTCAGTGCACCTGGTTTGTTTACATGAGGGGCAACATTTCGGTGCACCTGGTTTGTTTACACGAGGGGCAACATCTCAGTGCATCTGGTTTGTTTACACGAGGGTCAACATCTAAGTGCACCTGGTTTGTTGACACGAGGGGCAACTTCTCAGTGCACCTGGTTTGTTGACATGAGGGGCAACATCTCAGTGCACCTGGTTTGTTTACACGAAGGGCAACATCTCAGTGCACCCGGTTTGTTTACATGAAGGGCAACATCTCAGTGCACCCGGTTAGTTTACGCTAGGGGCAGCATCCCAGTGAACCCAGTTCCCTACTAGGGAAAACATACCACTGCACCCATTTCTTTTACAGTACAAGCAACTTGCCAGGGCTCACCAATAATTTACACTATAAACAGCTTTCAAATGCATCAATTTCTTGCCATTGCCAGCAGTTTATTTATACTATGAGCAACATGCCAGAGTACCAACATTCTACTGCACTCTGGTTTATGCACACAGTGAGCTCCATGCCATTGCTGCCAGTGGTTTACACAAGAAACAAAATACACTGCTATGTCCAATTCACTTACAAAGCATGTCACTGCAATGTATTTATTTTAGCATTGCGCCAATGTAGTTCACTTCTTTACCATACAAATTGTCACTGCACACTGTTCATCTATGTTAGTGAAATGCGGTGTGCCATTCATTTACATTCGCAATATGCCAGGGTATCAGTTCACTGACACAAGCATGGTGTACAATTCATCACATACACTAGCAGTGTGACACTACAATCAATTTAGTTTTATTAGCGATGTGCCATCATGCCCAGTTCTCTTATAGTAGCAGAGTGCCACTCTGCCAAATTCACTTACACTGACATTGTGTCTCTGAGACCCATCTATTAACCACAGGTGCCAGTGTTTCCAACCCATTACTCTTCAGCCATATCTTGCTACAGAATCTTATAAATTTGTCACTGCACATACACCATTGTCTTTCCACAATTTCTTATGTCATTCCCCCCCAACCATTCGCTGATAACTGGCCACAGGTCTACTTCTGCTTGTCTCGTACAATTACTATATTGCCCCTTTACTAATTGTACAATACTATACCACCACTGCATGCCAGAACATACATACATACATGCTGCACCCCACCACTGCCTGCCAGAACATACATACTGCACCCCACTACTTCCTGCCAAAACATACATACATGTTGTACACCACCACTGCCTGCCAGAGCATACATACATACATACATACATACATACATGCTCTACACCACCACTGCCTGCCAGAACATACATACATACTTCGGTTCATTCGCCGAAGAGATCGCACATTGCATACTCTAGTTAGCGATGTTAGGAAATAAATGTTTAAAGTGATACTGACTGTATAATGCAAATAGACTGTTATGGTTGGCTTACAGGAAATTGATCCCTAGGCTCTGCTGAACATGGCTAAGCCGACCCACGGGCGCGGAGTCTAACAGTCAGGTGGTTTTCACCAGGAACCCCCGCAAGGAGGTATGGTCTTAGTTGCACCAAGTCTGCAGGTCGCGGTCCCGTGAGTGAGTGTACAGCAGAACGATGTGGGGGAGCCAGGTGAAGTGGATGGAGACGATGGAGTCCACAGATGAGTGGCATAAATACAGACACAACAATAATATAGGCTGATGGTCAGCAGCCAATGAGTCACTAGGAGAATAGGTGCTCTGTGGTATACAACGAGAGGACAGAGGCTGTCACTATGAAGTACTCTGGAGATGGTAATGGAACTACTGTAGCAGCAATAGTTCAATACAGCCAGAGGCTGAAGGCTGATTGGAGTTGTGGAGGTAACTCGTAGTAACAGCTGATGACTCCCAGATGCAATAGCAGCTCTGAACGGTAGTGATGAGAGAACTGGAGCTGTCACAATAGGGTACACTGGAGATGGTAATAGAGGTACTGGAACAGCGATAGTTCAACACGGCTGCAGGCTGAGAGCAAACTGAAGTTATGGAGGTAACTTGTAGTAACATCTGATGAGTCACAGTGAGAGTAGCGGCTCTGAGCGGTAGCGATGAGAGAACTGAAGCTGTCACGATGATGTACACTGGAGATGGTAATAGAGGTACTGGAGCAGCGATAGTTCAACACGGCCAGAGACTGAGAGCAGGCTGGAGTAGCGGAGGTAACCCGTAGTAACAGCTGATGAGTCACAGATGTAGTAGCGGCTCTGAGTGGTAGCGATGAGAGAACTGGAGCTGTCACAATAAAGTACACTGAAGATGGTAAGAGAGGTACTGGAACAGCGATGGTTTAGCACAGACCACGAACTGAGAGCAGACTGGAACATAGACAAACCACAAGGAGAACAGGAACCAGAACCACAGGCGGCAGGAAGTGAGCTTTAAGAACAGGCATCATACAGTTGAATCCAGGAGGTTTAAATAGTGCTCCAGAAGTGCTTAGCCAATGAAAAAGAGGGAGGAGGTCCTGAAGTGCAATAGGCTTGCACCTGCACAGATCTGAATATAGCTAAATGAATGAATGAAGTTAGTCTGATGCTGGAACATGGCAGTTTCCAGATAAATGAAATGCGAGTAACGGGACAGGTACTACTTGCGTTACTGAAGCGTTACATGGTCTGGCTGGTAAAGGACTAGAGCCGAAGAGAATGTCTTTTTTAACATCGTTAAGGCAGAAGTGGCCTCCGGGGACCAGACCCTAGGATTGGCAGTTTTCCTGGTTATGGCTGTGATCGGAGCAATGATGGAGGAGAAGCCCTGAATAAATTGGCGATAATAGTTTGCAAAGCCAATGAAACTTTGAATAGCTTTAAGACCTTGTGGCTGCGGCCAATCCAGGATGGCGGTCACCTTGGTGGGATCCATGCGCAGTCCCTGGCCTGACACAATGAAACCCAGAAAAGGTACCTGGGTTACCTCGAAAATATATTTTTCCAATTCACAATAGAGATGATATTTTCGGAGTCTGCGTAAGACCTCTCTGACCTGTTTCTGATCAGATTCCAAATCTTTAGAAAATATCAATATATCATCTAAGTAGACCACCACAGAGGTATATAACAAATCCTGAAAGATGTTGACAAATGTTTGGAAGATAGCCGGGGCATTACAAAGGCCGAAGGGCATCACCAGATACTCGAAGTGCCCATCCCTGGTGTTAAAAGCCGTCTTCCACTCGTCCCCCTTCTTGATACAAATCAGATTGTAGGCCCCACGCAGGTCTAATTTGGAAAAAATTTATGATCCACTAATTCTATCTAAGAGATCAGATATGAGGGGTTATGGGTATCGATTTTTGATGTTGATGCGGTTAAGAGGGCGGTAGTCGATACATGGACGAAGAGACCCATCTTTTTGAGAAAGAAGAAGCCTGCCCCGGCCGGGGATGTAGACTTACGGATGAATCCCTGTTTCAAATTTTCCGTGATGTATTGGGACATTGCCAATGTCTCAGGACGAGACAACTGATAGGTCCGTCCCTCAGGAATAGGCTGATCCGAAGTTAGAACAATAGCGCAATCCCAGGGACGATGAGGAGGCAAAGTCTCTGCTTCAATCTTGCTAAATACATCCTGAAACTCCATGTATGCAGCAGGAAGATTAGTTAGCTTAGAGTGAGCTATGATCTGAGACTTGGAAGGCAGAACCTTGGACAGGCATCTAGATCCCCAATCTGTAACTTGAGCGCGGCCCCAATCCATTTGAGGTGAATGCATTCTTAACCACGGGAGCCCCAAGATGAGGGGGTTAATGGACTTAGGCAAAACCAGAAATAGAATCATCTTGCAATGAAGAGCTCCTACCATCAACCGGACTGGAGAGGTAACGGAGGAGATGGAGCCGTTGGTGACACGACTACCGTCGACTGCCGTTAAAGATAGAGGTTGAGGCAAGGATTCTAACGGGACTTGGAGCTGCGAGATCTGCAGAAATGAAGTTCCCGGAGGAGCCGGAGTCCACAAAGACTGTGGTGGAGAAAGGACCTTTAGAGGTGCTCAAGATGACATCCATAAGGAATTATGGAGTATATTTGTAGTAGGGAGCAACAGTGGAATCTCCTAAAGTGGCCTCCCTGCCACCGTTCAGGAGGAGGAGTTTCCCAGTCTCTTTGGGCAAACTCTCAGAAGGTGTCCTGGATCTCCACAGTATAGACACAGGCGTTGTTTGAAATGTCTCTCCCTCTCTTCTGGGTATAGTCTACAACGTCCTACTTGCATAGGTTCGTCCACAGGAAGGATAGGGTTCTGGAACTGAGGAGCCAGCCGCGGCGGGAACAGTTTGTTAGCGGAGATTTCCTGCGTGCGCTCTAGATAGCGCAAATCCACCTTTATACACATCGAGATGAGGGAATCGAGATCCGCAGGAAGGTCTCTAGAAATTAGCTTGTCTTTAATACGATCCAACAAACCTTGCCAGAAGGTTGCCACTAGTGCTCCATTGTTCCATTTCAACTCGGAAGCCAATGTCCGGAACTGAACCGCATATTGACCCACGGACAGGTCACCTTGACGGAGGCTCAACAAACTTGTGGCAGCAGAAGCGACTCTTCTAAAGGTCTTGATGAAGGAGGTGGTGTTGCTGAGGAGGGGATGTCCTCGTTCCCATGTGCTTGACTGCTGAGAAGGGAGATAATAAACACCACTTTGGTGCGTTCTGACGGAAAGGCCCCAGGGTTGCACTCAAATTGGATAGCACATTGGTTCAAAAAACCATGGCATATTTTGGGATCCCAATGAAATTTTTCAGGTGCCGGAATGCGCAGACTGGAGGCAGGTGTAGAGACCGTAACCACACTGGAAGATGCAGCAGCAGAGGAGGTTATAGCTGGAGTAGTGGGTAAGGAACCCTGGAGAGCATCAAAGCGGGTAGCAATACCTTGAACACATTGTAGGAGATGTGCCTGGGCTGCTTCCTGTTGTTCAACCCGCTGGGCTAGGTGCAGAAGTAACTCCCGGGCTGACGGTTCACCAGACCCCTCTGTAGTCATTGCCAGAGTATACTGTCAGGACAAATACAAACGTACCTGCTATTGTTGGCACTACTCAGCGGAAGGTGCGGAATCTAACGTGCCCTGGTATTCACCAGGGACCCCCTCAAGGAGGTATGGACTCCGCTGCAGAGGCACGCAGGTTGCTGTCCTTCCACGAGTCTAATAGCGAGATACAGGAGAAGAATAGTAGACAAGCCGGGTCGGTAACATTCAGGTAGATTAAGGTACACAAGAAGTATCCGGAAGGATGGTGAGAAAGGCCGGGTCGGTAACGTTCTGGAGGCGAGGTACAACAGGGAAATCCAAGAGGGGTGGTCAAACGGTCCGGGTCAGAAGGGTCACAGGCAAACAAGAGAGGTCAGGAACAAGGCTTAGAAACTGGAACACAGGAAATCGCTGGAGGCAGGTTAGACCTGATGAGGTGTGTGCACAGGAAGTGCCTTTTAAAGTTTGGGGAGCCAATAGGAGGGTAGTGGGCGGCAGCGCTGTTCTCAGCTGCCGCCGAGACTATTGAGTAGCGTCCCGTTGCCTAGCAACGGGACGCGCATGCGCAGAAGGCCGCGCCGGGCAGCCGAAACTTCCTGGCAACCAGACGCGCTGGGCAGAGACGCAGGCGACGGCGCCTGAGATTCTGCCTTAATAGTCGTAACTTCATTGCTTTTTGGAGTTTAACGCAAAGAGTTTCAATAGTTTTCTTACATTTTAGATGGTGTGTAAGTGTAAGAAACCGTAATATCGGACATGTTAAACTAAGGTTTTTTGTCTATGGAATATATATATATATATATATATATATATATATATATATATATATTGTAACAAAAGGAGGCATTTAGCTGGCAATATGCAGATAAAGCAGGGAAGTAGAGTAAAACATTGGTACAGTTATGTACCTAGGTGGAGATTAAACCAGGTAAAAACATATGTGTAGTTTAAAATTGATTTACTTACATGATTTAAAAGCTGCTTCCTCTCAGCAAACAGACAGGGTGGGTCTGATAGTCTAAACAGAACCAGGGATGGGCGTTTCCTTTTAAAGAGAAGGTGGGTGTGTCACCTGTCCATCAAGCTAGGCCTGTTGGAGGAGTGTCAGGTATAAAACCCTGCTTGTTTCATTGTTCAGAGAGACTAACGCTGGGGTAGCTGGCTAGTCTTGAGAGAGAGCTGGTCTATGTATAGCAAGCGTTTAGGGTTTCCATAATTGCTGTGAAAGTATGCAGTGTCAAAACATTTATTACCATCCTGACAATAAAGAACCATAAAAAGGAAGAAGTTGTACGCGTGTGCTTCTGCAGTAGCGGGCTCCTGCCACAAGTGGTGTCAAGAGTGGGATACTCCGGGAAGCAAGTTTACGCTACCTAACCCGCGCAGACTTCAACATGGAGGAAGTACTGAGAACCCTCGTGAATGTGGCCCCTGCGCAGCAACAGCAGTAAGCTCAGATGCTACAAGTCGCCAAGGTACAGGTGGAAAACACAAGGCTCTTAAGAGAAGAGTTAAGCCAGGTGAGGCATGACAGAAATGAACCACCTGGTCCTGTACTCCTGAAAATGTCACCAGGTGATGACATAGAAGCGTATCTGGTGTCTTTTGAGAGACTTGCAAAAAGGGCAAAATGGCCTCCTAAAGATTGGGCTGAGAGACTGGCGCCATACCTGACTGGTGAAGCTCAGCGAGCTTATATGAATCTAGATGAGGAACGGGCCTCCGATTACTCGTGCCTAAAGTCTGAGATATTGGCTCGTATTGGAGTTTCCGGGCCAGGCCGAGCCCAGCGCTATCACAAATGGCGCTATGATGAAGAAAAACCGGTCAGAGCGCAAGTTGCTGAGCTTTCTAAAATTTTAAAGAAATGGCTGCAGCCTGAGGAGAATTCGCCTTCTCGGATTATTGAAGTTCTGGCGATAGATCACTGCATCCGGGGGCTGAACAGCGATTTGCAAAGGTGGGTGCTGCAATGAGACCTACAAACTTACGAAGAGCTTGCCACCATGGTAGAAAGGTTTTGTGCGCTACAGCAAATGACTAAAGAACCTGCATTTGTGCCAAAGCCGCTGCCGCGCCAAAAGCCAGGTTTGACAATCCTTGCTACAGCGCCCAATGGCAAAACTGCTACGGACAGAGGGCCAGGTGCAAAGCGGTCTACTCTGAAGTGTTTTGAATGTGGTGAGCCAGGCCACTTTAAGGCAGAGTGTCCTAAACTACCGGAACCCATGGACTGTTCCGTGGCACATATTGGGCCTGCATTTCCAAGCTGTTTTACCATGAGTCCCACATCAGGAAGTCCTTGTTTGTTCCGGGTGACTGTGCTAATCAACCAAAACCTTGTTCTGGCCTTGGTTGACTCGGGGAGTGAACTCTCATTGGTTTCCAGCTCTGCCTTACCCGAAACCATAACTTCTCAGTTGCCCAAGGTGAAGGTTCTTTGCGTACATGGCACGACAGAGGAGTATGAAAGAACAATACTACCAGTCACACTCAAAGACAAAACTGTTATGGTGGTAGCTGCCATAGCACCTAAACTCCCATATCCACTCATTTTGGGGCGAGACTACCCACTGTTTAATGATGTCCTTGGTGAGCGGATCCGGCCGGACATGCCGGCAACTGATGCAACGGTCGGAAGCCCGGACTTAAAGGAACCGCCTAAGAATCCACAACATCTGGACATCGATCTTTGGGAACCGCCAAACCGGAATGCCATCCTGGGAGTCAAGCAGGAGTTCCACAAAAGTATCCACCTGTGGGGAAACATGGACAGTCCAAACTAGCATTGGTCGGTGATATCGCAGATGAGCCCACCCCGCCTGTCAGTGAGGATACGGACTGGTCCGCAATACCAATTTTGTTTCCTCTGCAGGACTTTGCTCGAGACCAACTTAATGATGCCACTTTGGAACATGCCTTTAAAAGTGTGACTAAAGTAAATGGGGTAGCGAAAGCCGCCCAGCCTGCAGAAGGTATACCATATTTTATTGTTAAAAATAATTTCTTGTATAGAGTTGCTACTGTGGAGGGGGAAAAAGTAGAACAATTAATGGTTCCTCAGGTCCATGTACCCCTAGTGTTAAAAGCAGCAAATACACATGTCGGTGGGGGACACCTAGGGGAGGATAAAACACGGGAACGAGTTCTGCTTAGGTTTTACTGGCCCGGTGTACACATGGCAGTGAAAAAGTATTTCCGGTCTTATCCCATTTGTCAGAGAACCTGTCCCAAACCCATGTACAGGGCACCTCTCATTCCAATACCAATAGTACAAGTTCCCTTTGACCAGATAGCTATGGACCTTGTGGGACCTCTGGAAAAATCAGCACGTGGGCACCAGTATATACTAGTGGTGCTTGACTATGCAACCAGGTATCCAGAGGCAATTCCCCTACGAAACATAAAGTCCAGCACCATAGCTAAAGAACTGGTATTGATGTTTACACGCTTGGGAATACCCAAAGAAATTCTCACAGACCAGGGTACTCCATTCATGTCTAAGCTGATGAAGGACATGTGCCAGTTGCTAGGGGTTATGGCGCTTCACACCTCTGTATACCATCCACAAACAGATGGCTTGGTGGAACGCTTTAACCGCACATTAAAGCACATGCTCAGGAAAGCTGTGGTTTAAGAGAAAAAAGATTGGGACACTCTTATTCCCTATTTGATGTTTGCCATCCGTGAGGTACCTCAAGCTTCAACAGGGTTTAGTCCCTTTGAGTTATTGTTTGGGAGACAGCCCAGGGGTATCTTGGATATGTTAAAAGAAGGGTGGGAGCAGACAGGTCCCAGGGAGCAAAATCTGGTCCAATTTGTGTCCCAAATGTATGAGAGGCTAGGAAAGATAGGGCCCATTGTGCAGCAACATGTAAAAGAGGCTCAGGAACGACAGAAGAAAAGTTATGACAAAAGTGCTGTGGTTCGATCTTTCAAGCCTGGGGACAAGGTCCTAGTCCTGGTTCCTACCCAGGAAAGCAAACTTTTCGCCCATTGGCAGGGTCCATATGAAGTTCTAGAGCAGGGGTAGGGAACCTGTGGCTCTCCAGGTGTTGTAAAACTACAAATCCCAGCATGCCTTACCACCTCTCTGCTGGTTATCTACTGGCAAAGCATGCTGGGACTTGTAGTTTCACAACACCTGGAGAGCCGCAGGTTGCCTACCCCTGTTCTAGAGGCTGTCTGTCCTGTCAATTACAGAGTCCGCCAGTTAGGTAGGAGAAGGTAGGAGCAAATATATCATGTGAACCTCCTTAAACCCTGGCATGATGAGGAAACCTCTCCTCAGGTAGTGAGTACTGCCATTGAAAAGTCTGAAGTACCCATAGAGCCAGCCTTGTCCATTCAGCAGAGACAACAGACTGAAGAAATGATTCGCCGGAACAGGGATGTCTTCTCTTCCATTCCTGGGCGCACTACCTTAATCGAACACGACATTATCACTGCGCCAGGAGTCATTGTCAAGCAGAAGCCGTATCGTATTCCAGAAGCCAGACGGGTGGACATGAGAAAGGAGGTTGAGAAGATGCTCCAGGTTGATGTAATTGAAGAGTCCACTAGTGAATGGAATAGTCCCATTGCGCTTGTCCCGAAACCCAATGGGACAATTAGGTTCTGCAATGACTTTAGGCGCCTAAACAGTATGTCGCAGTTTAATGCCTATCCGATGCCACGTGTGGATGAACTAGTGGAAAATCTTGCTGGTAGCAATTATTTAACAACCCTTGATCTAACAAAGGGTTATTGGCACGTTCCCCTGACTTCCACGGCCAAGCCAAAGACTGCATTTTCCACCCCTGATGGTCTCTATCAATATAAAGTCCTACCCTTTGGGTTGCATGGGGCACCTGCCACCTTCCAAAGGGCTATGAATAAATTGCTACGACCTCACACAGCTTATGCAGCTGCTTACTTGGACGATATAGTGATTTATACCCCAGACTGGGGATCACATTTAGCCAAAGTTGAGACGGTCTTATCTTCATTACGGTCAGCAGGGTTAACAGCTAACCCAGAGAAATGTGCCATAGCCATGAGAGAAGCCAAATATTTGGGGTACATTGTTGGTCGAGGGCATGTAAAACCCCAGCTAGACAAAGTGGAGGCAGTCAAAAATTGGACAAGACCAGAGAAAAAGTCACAGTTAAGAACCTTTTTAGGCTTAGTAGGTTACTACAGGCGGTTTGTAAGCCACTTCGCCACTAGAGCTGCTCCACTTACGGACATGTTAAAAAAAAGTTGTCCAGATAGATTAACCTGGTCTGACTCTGCAGAAACCGCCTGGTCTGATCTTTGGTTAGCTCTTTGTTCCTCTCCAGTTCTACAAGCTCCAGATTTTACCCGGAGGTTCTTCCTCCAAACTGATGCTTCTGGTGTTGGCTTATGTGCAGTCTTGTCACAGGAGAAGAATGGAGTAGAAAATCCTGTCCTGTACCTAAGTCGTAAGTTGCCTCCAAGGGAACAAAAATATGCCACTGTGGAGAAAGAATGTCTCGCCATAAAATGGGCTACAGAAGCTCTGCGCTATTATCTCCTAGGCAGAGAGTTCACCCTAATAACAGACCATGCACCATTAAGATGGATGCGAAACAACCGGGAGGTAAATGCCAAGGTAACCCGCTGGTTCTTGGCACTACAACCTTTCAAGTTCTCAGTAGAACATAGGCCTGGGATACTACACAAAAATGCAGATGCGTTGTCACGAAAATATGCGCTCCTCGTGAAGTCCGCGTCACCCTACTTGGAGACGCTAGGGGGAGGGATATGTAACAAAAGGAGGCATTTAGCTGGCAATATGCAGATAAAGCAGGGAAGTAGAGTAAAACATTGGCACAGTTATGTGCCTAGGTGGAGATTAAACCAGGTAAAAACATATGTGTAGTTTAAAATTGATTTACTTACATGATTTAAAAGCTACTTCCTCTCAGCAAACAGACAGGGTGGGTCTGATAGTCTAAACAGAACCAGGGATGGGCGTTTCCTTTTAAAGAGAAGGTGGGTGTGTCACCTGTCCATCAAGCTAGGTGTCACTCACCGGACTGTGAGTGTTTCTTCCCGGACATTTAGGAACCGTGGCCGTCCTCCATCCTGAGGGACTGCGCATGCGCAGCCCTTTCTAAACCTTCAGTGTATGTTCCTTTAACTTAATTGGCAGATCAGGCAACCTCCCTATATTAAGCACCTGTGGTCAACACCACGTTGCCTGATCTTGGAGTCTCATTCCCCATGAGTCTCTGAAGGTGTTCCTGTGTTTCCTCGTTTATTCAGCCCAGCTGATTCCTGTGGTTTCCAAACCACTTCTACCTCTGTGGTTTCCAAACCACTTCTACTACTGTGGTTCCCATACCACAGCTACCCTTCTGTGTATCATCGTGACTGTGAGCTGATTCCTATCCGCTGCCTCCGTGCACTACAGTCTTCTAACCACTTCAACTCTACCATGTATTATTGGGACTGTTAGCTGATGCCTATCCGCTGCCTCCGTGCACTACAGTCTTTCATTCACATCCACTCAGCTGTTCATGATTGTGACTGCTAGCTGATTCCTATCCGCTGCCTCCGTGCACTACAGTCTTCAACCTGCAACTCGTCTGTGTTTCATCATCGTGACTGCTAGCTGATTCCTATCCGCTGCCTCCGTGCACTACAGTCTTCAACCTGCAACTCGTCTGTGTTTCATCGTGACTGTTTGGCTGATTCCTATCCGCTGCCTCTGTGCGCTTCAGTCTTCAGTCCTTGTCAACTCTCCCGTGTTTCCTTGAGTCTGCTGCCACTATTGCTACCCGCTACTCTCCGTGATCAACAGTTCCAGTTCAACTCTGCTGTCCCGTGTCCCATCGTTACTGCACCTGCTGGTTGCTATTGGCTACCTCCGTGTTCCCGCAGAGACCCGCTGCTGCTACTCCTCAGCGCTACTCATCCATCTACTGCTGATCCGCTCTCCACGCTTTCCTGTGTTCCCTGCTGGTCTACCTACCTGTGCGCTGCACCTACTAGACCACCGCTTCACCCATCCAGGGACTTTGCATCCTGCCGGCCTCCTGCCGTTCAGGTATCTCTGCACTCCTGTCTGACTGCCTTCTCCTGAACCACGGTATGCATACTTCTCATTGACTGTGCTGTGTATTGCATACCTTGCTGGACTGTGTTGGTTCTCCTCTGGAGTTTGCTATCCGCTGAGTCTATTGCCATCATTGACTGTGTTATCTCGTGCTGGATTACTTCAAGAGACTTTCTATATTGGCAGTGTTGTTCAGTCATATATACATTTATATTGTGCATATTACTGTGGATCAAAGTCAAGGTGCCCGTGTATATCTTGTGTTGCAGTCTCTCCCCGTGCACCTCCTCACATATATATTCAGTGGTACAACTTGCTAGTGGCAGACCACTGACCCCTGTTTCCAGTTTCACCTGTTCCAGTATCCTCTCACATAGCAGTGGTACAACTTGCTAACGCAGACCACTGACTCCCCGGATACCTCCACTTGGATTCCATTCCTTCACTCAGACAGCGGTACAACTTGCTATCCGCAGACCGCTGACTCTCATCACCTCCTCGTTTCTGTTGGACATTCCTCCTCACTATAGCAGTGGTACAACTTGCTACCGCAGACCACTGACTACCTTCACGTGTCCTTTGTCCATACAGTTCCTCGTGTATTACTACCTCCATATTGCCAGTGCTGCTAGTCATAGACTTTCCTGAGCATCTCATCATCTGCTATTTCCTGTTCCGTGATCACCCTGCTACCAGAGTACCATATTACCACCTATACTGCTCTGGTAAGCCTATCACCTGGTGATCCCTGGGTAAAGACTCCTAGTGCCCGTGACAGTAAGATCAGGCCATGACAGACCCAGATACGGAACCTACCGCTAAAGAGATGCTGCAGCATCTGGTCAGCCGTGTGGAGCAACAGGATGCTCGCCAACAGCTGTTACTTCAATGTTACCAATCGTTAACCTCCCAAGGAACATCTGGACAGACTGTTACAGCTAATATTGAAGCTCCTGTTCTTTCCTCCGTTTCCCCAGTGCCATCCCAGGTGTCTACAGCTCCTACGCTTCACCTGCCTACTCCGTCAAAATATGACGGGGACCCCAAAACTTGTAGAGGTTTCCTTAACCAATGTTCAGTCCATTTTGAACTCCAACCTCAAAATTTTTCTACCCATCGTTCCAGAGTGGCCTATCTTATCTCATTGTTTTCTGGACAAGCCCTGGCTTGGGCCTCCCCTCTGTGGGAAAGAAACGATCCAATTCTACAAGATAGTGCCAAATTCATTTCCACGTTCCGAAGTGTGTTCGATGAACCAGGTCGTGTGACCTCCGCTGCTTCCAGCATTCTTCGTTTGCGACAAGGCTCCCATACAGTAGGCCAGTATGTCATTCAATTTAGGATCTTAGCCTCTGAACTTCAGTGGAACACTGAAGCATTAGTTGCCGCCTTCTGGCAGGGGCTCTCCGATTAAAATTAAAGATGCACTGACTACCCAAGAGCTTCCTTCGTCACTAGAAGATTTGATCTCTCTTTGCCATCGTGTAGATATGAGATTTCGTGAAAGAGAGTCTGAGGAAACAACGGCTGTCAAAGCACCTCTTCGTTCAAACCCTCAATTTCGTCCAGCTCCACCCTCTGTGATTCCCATGGAGATAGGACGTTCCAAATTATCTTCAGAGGAGAGGAAACGAAGAGTAAAGAATAGACTCTGTATCTATTGTGCTGATTCCACGCATATGCTCAGCTCTTGCCCTAAGAGATCGGGAAATGCCAGGCCCTAACTAGTTCTGGAGAGGTGAAGTTAGGGTCCCTGGAGTCCTCTCCATTGTCTATGAAATCTAAAGTCTGCGCTTTTGATGTTACGATTTCCTTTGCTACCAAATCCTTTGAGTCACAGGCATTGATTGATTCCGGAGCAGCAGGAAATTTCATTTCTAAATCACTAGTGAATCAATGGTCCCTACCAGTGATTACTTTAAAAACACCCATTACTGTGACGGCTATAGATGGATCACGTCTCATCAATGGTCTCATCACCCAGAGTACGTCTCCAGTAACTCTTCAGATTGGTGTACTACACCATGAAGAAATTTCGTTTTTAATTCTTCCAGTTACGACAAGTCCGATTGTCTTAGGCCTTCCATGGCTTCAGTGTCACTCTCCCCAGATTGACTGGCGCACCCCTCAAGTTACGTCTTGGGGGTCTGAATGTCACCATCGTTGTCTTTCTCAAGTTATTCCCCTTAAAGTACAGCAATCTTCCATCTCATCTTCCTCCCCGGGACTCCCTCCTCAGTATGCTTCATTTGCCGATGTGTTTGATAAAGCTCAGTCTGAACGTCTTCCTCCTCATCGTTCTTGGGATTGTCCGATCGACCTTCTACCTGGCAAGACTCCTCCCAGGGGTCGGGTCTATCCTCTCTCGTTACCTGAGACTCAAGCCACATCTGAGTACATACAGGAGAATCTCCAGCGTGGGTTCATTCGACCTTCCACCTCTCCCGCTGGAGCTGGGTTCTTCTTCGTCAAAAAGAAGGATGGATCATTACGCCCGTGTATAGATTTTCGTGGACTCAACGCCATTACTATCAAGAATCGGTATCCCATTCCGCTGATCACTGAGCTATTCGATCGCATCAAGGGAGCTCGGATATTTACTAAGTTGGATCTTCGTGGTGCCTACAATTTAATTAGAATCCGTTCCGGTGACGAATGGAAGACCGCGTTCAACACCAGAGATGGGCATTACGAATATTTAGTAATGCCCTTCGGGCTGTGTAATGCCCCCGCTGTTTTCCAGGGTTTCATCAATGAGATCTTTCGGGACTTATTATATGTATGTGTCGTTGTCTACCTGGACGACATATTGATCTTCTCACAGGACCTGCCTTCTCATCACCAACATGTGGCAGAGGTCCTCTCCAGACTACGGAAAAACTCATTGTTCTGTAAATTGGAAAAATGTTCATTCGAGTTACCCCAGATTCCATTCTTGGGGTATATAGTTTCCGGAGTTGGCCTGAAGATGGATCCAGACAAAGTAAATGCTGTACTACATTGGCCTCAGCCAACTACTCTTCGTGCCATCCAGCGTTTTTTAGGTTTTGCCAATTACTATAGACGCTTCATTCAAGACTTTTCATCCATTGCATCTCCTATTGTGGCCCTAACTCGGAAAGGGGCTAATACTAAGCAATGGTCATCTGAGGCTCTCCAAGCCTTTCAAATTCTCAAAGAGTCCTTCTCGTCTGCTCCCATTCTTCGACAGCCTGATGTGACACTCCCCTTCTTCCTAGAAGTAGATGCCTCTAATGTGGGCTTAGGAGCCATTCTCTCCCAACGCTCGGAGCAACAAAAATTACATCCTTGTGCCTTCTACTCTCGGGGTCTTCTGCCCGCAGAGAAAAATTATACTATCAGGGACAAGGAGTTGCTGGCCATCAAAGCTGCATTAGAGGAATGGAGATACTTGTTGGAAGGAGCTCGCCATCCGGTGACGATCTTCACGGATCATAAGAACTTGTCATATTTGCAATCTGCCCAATGCTTGAACCCTCGTCAAGCAAGATGGTCTCTTTTCTTTTCCCGTTTTGAATTAATTATAACCTTCAAACCAGCCGCTAAGAACAAGAAAGCTGACGCTCTATCTCGAGCTTTTGTGACGTCCTCTGATGTAGAAGAGGTTCCCAACCATGCTATTCTAGACCCCAAATGTATTTCTCTGGCTGCTTCATCCACCAAAATGCTACCATTTGGGAAGACCCTCGTGCCTCCTACTCTGAGGAGGAAAATCCTTTCGTGGTTCCATGCCTCTCGTTTTTCTGGACACGCCGGTGAACACAAGACCTTTGAGATCCTCTCTCGAAGTTACTGGTGGCCTTCAATGAGGAGAGACGTCAAAGAGTTTATTGCTTCCTGTGATTTATGTTCTCAGTTCAAATCCTCCCGCAGAACTCCAGCAGGGTTGCTGCGACCACTACCCATTCCGTCCAAGCCTTGGACCCATATTAGTATGGATTTCGTTACTGATTTGCCACCAAGTAAGAATCACAATACTATTTGGGTAGTGGTAGACAGATTTTCGAAGATGGCCCATTTCGTCCCTCTGTCCGGTTTACCTTCCTCGTCTACTCTGGCTGAACATTTCATTAAAGAAATCTTTCGCATCCATGGATGTCCGTCTGAGATTGTGTCAGATAGAGGAGTACAATTCGTTTCCAGATTCTGGCGGGCCCTTTGTAAAACCTTGGGCATACGATTAGCACTCTCATCTTCTTACCATCCGCAATCTAACGGACAAACGGAACGAGTCAATCAAGATCTTGAGACTTTTATTAGGATGTTCTCTTCAGCCAACCAAGACAACTGGGTAGAATTGCTCCCTTGGGCTGAATTCGCCCATAACAACATGTACCATGAGTCATCATCCAAAACTCCATTCTTTGTGGTCTACGGTCACCATCCGTCTTTTCCGGAATTTCCTGCCCTCCCGCCCACCCAAGTTCCTGCTGTGGAGACTGCTTGTCAGACCTTCAAAAATATCTGGTCTCAGGTCAAAACCTGTTTAAAGAAGACATCTAACAAATATAAGTCTTTCGCAGATAAGAAGAGGCGGGCTATTCCACCACTAAAAATTGGAGATCGTGTCTGGTTATCTACCAAAAATATTCGTTTGAAGGTTCCATCTATGAAATTCGCCCCTCGTTTTATTGGTCCATATAGGATCATTCAAGTTATCAATCCAGTATGTGTTAAACTTCTTCTTCCTAAGAATCTTCGGATTTCCAATGCCTTCCATGTGTCCTTGCTCAAACTTCTCATCATCAACCGTTTCTCGACTCCTCCCTCAGCACCGCAGCCAGTTCAAGTTCATCAGGAGGAGGATTTCGAGATTACTGAGGTATTGGATGCAAAAATTTCGCGAGGAGTCCTCCGTTTCCTCGTTCATTGGAAGGGCTTTGGTCCTGAAGAGCGTTCATGGATCAAAGCTGAAGATCTTAATGCTCCTGCCCTTCTGAAGAAGTTTTATTCCAAAAATCCGGACAAGCCCGGTTCTAGGCGTTCTGTGCCCACCTTTAAAAGGGGGGGTACTGTCACTCACCGGACTGTGAGTGCTTCTTCCCGGACATTTAGGAACCGTGGCCGTCCTCCATCCTGAGGGACTGCGCATGCGCAGCCCTTTCTAAACCTTCAGTGTATGTTCCTTTAACTTAATTGGCAGATCAGGCAACCTCCCTATATTAAGCACCTGTGGTCAACACCACGTTGCCTGATCTTGGAGTCTCATTCCCCATGAGTCTCTGAAGGTGTTCCTGTGTTTCCTCGTTTATTCAGCCCAGCTGATTCCTGTGGTTTCCAAACCACTTCTACCTCTGTGGTTTCCAAACCACTTCTACTACTGTGGTTCCCATACCACAGCTACCCTTCTGTGTATCATCGTGACTGTGAGCTGATTCCTATCCGCTGCCTCCGTGCACTACAGTCTTCTAACCACTTCAACTCTACCATGTATTATTGGGACTGTTAGCTGATGCCTATCCGCTGCCTCCGTGCACTACAGTCTTTCATTCACATCCACTCAGCTGTTCATGATTGTGACTGCTAGCTGATTCCTATCCGCTGCCTCCGTGCACTACAGTCTTCAACCTGCAACTCGTCTGTGTTTCATCATCGTGACTGCTAGCTGATTCCTATCCGCTGCCTCCGTGCACTACAGTCTTCAACCTGCAACTCGTCTGTGTTTCATCGTGACTGTTTGGCTGATTCCTATCCGCTGCCTCTGTGCGCTTCAGTCTTCAGTCCTTGTCAACTCTCCCGTGTTTCCTTGAGTCTGCTGCCACTATTGCTACCCGCTACTCTCCGTGATCAACAGTTCCAGTTCAACTCTGCTCTCCCGTGTCCCATCGTTACTGCACCTGCTGGTTGCTATTGGCTACCTCCGTGTTCCCGCAGAGACCCGCTGCTGCTACTCCTCAGCGCTACTCATCCATCTACTGCTGATCCGCTCTCCACGCTTTCCTGTGTTCCCTGCTGGTCTACCTACCTGTGCGCTGCACCTACTAGACCACCGCTTCACCCATCCAGGGACTTTGCATCCTGCCGGCCTCCTGCCGTTCAGGTATCTCTGCACTCCTGTCTGACTGCCTTCTCCTGAACCACGGTATGCATACTTCTCATTGACTGTGCTGTGTATTGCATACCTTGCTGGACTGTGTTGGTTCTCCTCTGGAGTTTGCTATCCGCTGAGTCTATTGCCATCATTGACTGTGTTATCTCGTGCTGGATTACTTCAAGAGACTTTCTATATTGGCAGTGTTGTTCAGTCATATATACATTTATATTGTGCATATTACTGTGGATCAAAGTCAAGGTGCCCGTGTATATCTTGTGTTGCAGTCTCTCCCCGTGCACCTCCTCACATATATATTCAGTGGTACAACTTGCTAGTGGCAGACCACTGACCCCTGTTTCCAGTTTCACCTGTTCCAGTATCCTCTCACATAGCAGTGGTACAACTTGCTAACGCAGACCACTGACTCCCCGGATACCTCCACTTGGATTCCATTCCTTCACTCAGACAGCGGTACAACTTGCTATCCGCAGACCGCTGACTCTCATCACCTCCTCGTTTCTGTTGGACATTCCTCCTCACTATAGCAGTGGTACAACTTGCTACCGCAGACCACTGACTACCTTCACGTGTCCTTTGTCCATACAGTTCCTCGTGTATTACTACCTCCATATTGCCAGTGCTGCTAGTCATAGACTTTCCTGAGCATCTCATCATCTGCTATTTCCTGTTCCGTGATCACCCTGCTACCAGAGTACCATATTACCACCTATACTGCTCTGGTAAGCCTATCACCTGGTGATCCCTGGGTAAAGACTCCTAGTGCCCGTGACACTAGGCCTGTGGGAGGAGTGTCCGGTATAAAACCCTGCTTGTTTCATTGTTCAGAGAGACTAATGCTGGGGTAGCTGGCTAGTCTTGAGAGAGAGCTGGTCTATGTATAGCAAGCGTTTAGGGTCTCCATAATTGCTGTGAAAGTATACGGTGTCAAAACATTTATTACCATCCTGACAATAAAGAACCATAAAAAGGAAGAAGTTGTACGCGTGTGCTTCTGCAGTAGTGGGCTCCTGCCACAATATATATATATATATATATATATATATAAAATTCAAACAAAAGGGGCGCTTCCATGGTGTATTATCCAAGTAAAAAATTTTATTCAAAGGAATAAAATTGCACGTACCACAGGATAAAATGTTTCAGGCATATGTTACAATACAGCTCACTTCTAGTCTCCATACACGGACATCAGATTCAAAGTAGCAAATATCAGCATAGTGTCAGCATAGATCCATGAACACCTCTACGCGTTTCATCTCAAAGGACTTCGTCAGGAGGTGTGGATCTCAATTCAAATGCACACCTATTTCAAGGGCAATTTAAATTACCTACACAGGTGAGCAGGAACAACCCTCGTTCGCTCACATACATACATATCTTTATATTAGGACAGACTAATGATTATCTATACAATTCGTATGATATTTTACACATAACCATTCTAATAGTGTTACATATGCAATACAGATAAAACATTATATAAAATGAATAAAACAGATTCAAAATACATCAAATACTTTTATAAAAAAGGAGTAATTTCACAACCTTCATTTAACCCAAATGGTACAAAGGTGTTCAGAGTATAGATCCAGTAAGTTTCTTTCTGCGCTAATTTTAAAAGTCGATCTCCGCCTCTTATATCAGTATTGACATGTTCTATAGCTTTGAATCGTATAGACTCAGGATTCGCATTATGACAGGATAAAAAATGTCTAGGGACACTATGATTGTCAATCTTATTTCGAATATTGCGCAAATGTTCAAATACTCTAATCTTTACAGGTCTCTTGGTCTTCCCTATGTATTTTTTCCCGCATCCACATTCTAATAAATAGACCACAAACGTGGTGTTACAGTTCATGAAAGATTAAATATTTCTTTCTTTTTTATTTGCAGTGTCAATAAAGGTCTTATGATCACTATGCACATATTTACAAGCTTTACAATGTCCGCAAGGGTAAAAGCCTTTTGTGGAAATAGACCAGCTAGTAGTGGTATTAGATGGTTCATTAAAATGTGATGGAGCTAACATTGATTTTAATATTCTGGGTTTTTTAAAAATAATCTGCGGCTTCTCTGGTAGCGAGTTGGACAGTACAGTATCTAAAATCAGGACTGACCAATGCTTTTGTAGAATCCTTGTAATCTGTTGGTTCGCTATATTGTAAGTAGTAATAAACGGACAGTTAGAGAAATTGTTCTCTTTCTTTTCCTTATATTTTAACAATTCTGTCCTGTCAAGTTCTTTGACTTTTTCTAAACTGTCTACTAAAAGCTTTTCAGGATATCCACGCTCTGAAAATTTAGTTATTAAAGTAGATGCCTGTTCTTCAAAAGTTTCCATCTCAGCACAATTACGTCTTACTCTCATCAGCTGAGAAACAGGTATATTATTCTTCCATTTTTTATGATGGCAACTTTTATAATCAATAAAATTATTACTATCCACTTTCTTAATGAATGTATATGTATTGATAGTATTTCGTTCAGCAAATAATGTAGTATCAAGGACCAAATCCAAATATTCAATCCTTTCATTATTAATCACAGATGTAAATTTAAGTTCAAATGTATTTATATTGATCTCTTGCATGAAAGAGTGAAATTCAGCTTCAGTACCTCTCCAAATTATAAGAATATTGTGAATGTAGCATTTGAATAAAACAATCTTATTCATATAAAATGCGTTTGCGTATATTATCTGGTTTTCCCAATCTCCCATATAAATATTGGCATAGCTTGGTGCGAAGGGACTGCCCATCGCAGTCCCCCGCACCTGATGGTAATACTGTTTCAAAAAAATGAAAAAATTATGTTCCAACACAAACTTAGTACATTCTATAATGAATTCACATAGACCTATATTTAAACTTCCATCATTCACTAAACATTCTCTGACCGCTTGTACCCCCCTAGAATGCGGAATTACTGTGTACAGAGACTGAACGTCTATCGTACACCAAAAATACTCGGTATTCCATTCAATTTCTCTTATAACTTGCAATACCTGCATTGAGTCCTTTATATAGTATTTTAAACTTAATACGTATTTTTTCAAATAAACATCTATATACTCAGATAAATGCGACGTTAACGAGTCTATCCCCGAGACAATGGGACGTCCCGGAGGTTTAACTAACCGCTTATGAATTTTTGGCAGATGATAAAATGTAGCGATCCTTGGATTTTTGTTCAGTACATAATCAAATTCATTCCGTGTAATACTACTATTCTTGAGACCCCTTACTAATAATTCCTCTAGTTCTACCAAGTAGGAATTAGTAGGATCTGTGGTTAATTTTTCATAGAAGTCCAGATCATTCACTAATCTTAGAGTTTCTTCCACATAGTCTTTTCTATTTAACACCACTACTCCTCCTTCCTTGTCAGCTTGCTTAATAATGAGGTTTTCATCCTTAATGAGTATTTCTAAAGCGGTCTTTTCTTTTTTATTTAAGTTCGCTTTAATTTCTAATTTGGTATTACTAAGCGCATAAAAATCTCTTTTTACTAATTCCCCAAACAAATCAATATAAGTTCCCTTAGATTCAACAGGATAAAAGCTTGAATGTTTTTTTAAACCTGTATTAGGTATTGAATCATTAGGAACTATTGTTGCATCTATTTTCGGCATTTTATCTGTTTTTAAAAAAATGCCTTTTTAAAGTTAGTTTTCTAACATACCTGTTCACATCAATAAAAAGATCAAAACCATTTGGAAAGGAGGTAGGGGCAAAAGAGAGACCACGAGATAAAAGTCTTAATTCCTCTGCTTGTAGAGTTCTATCTGATAGATTAAAGATCCCTTTTATCGAACCCTCTAAGGTATTGGTTTCTTTTTTTGAAAATCTGTTTTTGGCTCTCTTTCCTCTATGTCCTGCCGATATCTTTTTCTGGGATTCCCCGAGGACTCAGATTTTTGAAAATGCCTACTTTTGGACAGACTAATGAGCCATTTCTTCAGGAATGGTATCGGGTTTTAGATAATTGTTCATTTGAATTAATGAGACTTATAGTGTCTGAGAAAAAGAAATCAATGGATGAGATCCATAAGGAATTAAAAGAATTGGATAATACTCTTCAGGCAAATACCTCCCCTATAGAAATAGAGAAATTTAAGAAAGAGGTGGATATAAAAGTAAATAAAATTGAAAATTAAGTGATTGAATCTAAGAAAAGGAAATTTCAGAGGGACAAAGTAGATTACGAAAATAATCAAATACGTAATTGGAGTAGGTTCTCTGTACCGTTTAAAAGAAATCAGAATAAAAATGATGTTGTACAATCTAACGCTCAGAGGAATAGATCTAAAAATAGATATGTTAATAATAGAGACCGTTGGAATACCGTCCCTTATAAAAAAAGGTTTGAGTCAGATCAGAGAAATAAATTTAATAGAAAAGATTTCCAGATTGATACTAACAATAGATTTCAAGTTTTGGAAGAAGATAAGTTAGAGTCTGCATCGATAGGGACTACTCCCACTACGTCCTCATCTTTTTTAGGTCAACACACCAAAGATCCTCTAGGGGACAATCGAGTTTATTCCCCCAGAAAAAGATATCGGCAGGACATAGAGGAAAGAGAGCCAAAAAGAGATTTTCAAAAAAAGAAACCAATACCTTAGAGCGGCGGTTCCCAAACTGTGCGCCGCGGCTCCCTGGGGTGCCGTGGCGCTGTCACAGGGGTGCCGCGATCGCCTAGAAAAAAAAAAGAAAATAGAAAAAACAAACAAAAAAAACAACTTACCCATCATCCAGCGCCGGATCCTCCTCCTCACTGACTGCCGTGTGCGTGACCTCATCATGTCCGGCAGTCTCAGTGAGCAGCAGCAGAGAAGACGTCAGGGAAGAAGGTAAGTGAAGGAGGGCACTGAGAGACACGCTGAAGGGGACAGATAGACGCTGAAGGGGACAGATAGACGCTGAAGGAGACAGATAGACGCTGAAGGAGACAGATAGACGCTGAAGGAGACAGAGAGACGCTGAAGGGGACAGAGAGACGCTGAAGGGCACTGAGAGACGCTGAAGGGGACAAATAGACGCTGAAGGGGACAGATAGACGCTGAAGGGGCAGAGAGACGCTGAAGGGGGCAGAGAGATTCTGAAGGGGGCAGAGAGACGCTGAAGGGGAAAGAGAGACGCTGAAGGGGACAGATAGACGCTGAAGGGGACAGATAGACGCTGAAGGGGCAGATAGACGCTGAAAGGGACAGAGAGAGGCTGAAGGGGACAGATAGACGCTGAAGGGGGCAGAGAGACTCTGAAGGGGGCAGAGAGACGCTGAAGGGGACAGATAGACGCTGAAGGGGACAGATAGACGCTGAAGGGGACAGAGACGCTGAAGGGGGCAGAGAGACGCTGAAGGGGTAGATAGACGCTGAAGGGGGCAGAGAGACGCTGAAGGGGACAGATAGACGCTGAAGGGGACAGATAGACGCTGAAGGGGACAGATAGACGCTGAAGGGGGCAGAGAGACACTGAAGGGGACAGAGAGACGCTGAAGGGGACAGAGAGACGCTGAAGGGGACAGAGAGACGCTGAAGGGGGACAGAGAGAGGCTGAAGGGGGCAGAGAGACGCTGAAGGGGACAGAGAGACGCTGAAGGGGACAGATAGACGCTGAAGGGGGCAGAGAGACACTGAAGGGGACAGAGAGACGCTGAAGGGGACAGAGAGACGCTGAAGGGGACAGAGAGACGCTGAAGGGGGACAGAGAGAGGCTGAAGGGGGACAGAGAGAGGCTGAAGGCGGACAGAGAGGCTGAAGAGGGACAGAGAGAGACGCTAAAGGGGACAGAGAGACACTGAAGGGGGACAGAGAGACACTGAAGGGGGACAGAGAGACACTGAAGGGGGACACAGAGGCTGAAGGGGGCACAGAGCGACAGGCTGAAGGAGGGGGACAGAGAGACAGGCAGAAGGAGGGGGACAGAGACGCTGAAGGAGGGGGATAGAGAGACACTGAAGGAGGGGGATAGAGAGACACTGAAGGAAGGGGACAAAGAGACACTGAAGGAGGAGGGCAGAGAGACGCTGAAGGAGGGGGACCGAGAGAGACGCTGAAGGGGGGTCAGAGTGAGATGGCGAAGAGGGGGACACAGGGTGTGAGATGGCGAAGAGGAGGACACAGATTGATATGATAAAGGGGCACAATGTGATGGTGAAGGGGTCTAAATACATCTTACGTCATTTTGACCCAACTACTTATAAAACGGGACTACCCGGTAATTATTTTTGCTTAGGGGTGCCTTGGAAAAATTATGGTGACCCTAAGGGTGCCTCGAGCTGAGAAAGTTTGGGAAATACTGCCTTAGAGGGTTCGATAAAAGGGATCTTTAATCTATCAGATAGAACTCTACAAGCAGAGGAATTAAGACTTATCTCGTGGTCTCTCTTTTGCCCCTACCTCCTTTCCAAATGGTTTTGATCTTTTTATTGATGTGAACAAGTATGTTAGAAAGCTAACTTTAAAAAGGCATTTTTTAAAAACAGATAAAATCCCGAAAATAGATGCAACAATAGTTCCTAATGATTCAATACCCAATACAGGTTTAAAAAAACATTCAAGCTTTTATCCTATTGAATCTAAGGGAACTTATATTGATTTGTTTGGGGAATTAGTAAAAAAAGAGATTTTTATGCGCTTAGTAATACCAAATTAGAAATTAAAGTGAACTTAAATAAAAAAGAAAAGACCGCTTTAGAAATACTCATTAAGGAGTCAGAGAGACGCTGAAGGGGGCAGATAGACGCTGAAGGGGACAGAGAGAGGCTGAAGGGGACAGAGAGACGCTGAAGGGGAAAGATAGACGCTGAAGGGGACAGAGAGACGCTGAAGGGGGACAGAGAGAGGCTGAAGGGGGACAGAGAGAGGCTGAAGGGGGACAGAGAAAGGCTGAAGGGGGACAGAGAGAGGCTGAAGGGGGACAGAGAGAGGCTGAAGGGGGACAGAGAGACACTGAAGGGGACAGAGAGACACTGAAGGGGACAGAGAGACGCTGAAGGGGGACAGAGAGAGGCTGAAGGGGGACAGAGAAAGGCTAAAGGGGGACAGAGAGAGGCTGAAGGGGGACAGAGAGAGACGCTGAAAGGGAACAGAGAGACACTAAAGGGGGACAGAGAGACACTGAAGGGGGACAGCGAGACACTGAAGGGGGACACAGAGCGACAGGCTGAAGGAGGGGGACAGAGAGACAGGCTGAAGGAGGGGGACAGCGACGCTGAAGGAGGGGGATAGAGAGACACTGAAGGAGGGGGATAGAGAGACACTGAAGGAGGGGGACAAAGAGAGACACTGAAGGAGGAGGGCAGAGAGACGCTGAAGGAGGGGGACCGAGAGAGACGCTGATGGGGGGTCAGAGTGAGATGACGAAGAGGGGGACACAGGGTGTGAGATGGCGAAGAGGGGGACACAGAGTGATATGATAAAGGGGCACAATGTGATGGTGAAGGGGTCTAAATACATCTTACATCATTTTGACCCAACTACTTATAAAACGGGACTACCCGGTAATTATTTTTGCTTAGTGGTGCCTTGGAAAAATTATGGTGACCCTAAGGGTGCCTCGAGCTGAGAAAGTTTGGGAACCACTGCCTTAGAGGGTTCGATAAAAGGGATCTTTAATCTATCAGATAGAACTCTACAAGCAGAGGAATTAAGACTTTTATCTCGTGGTCTCTCTTTTGCCCCTACCTCCTTTCCAAATAGTTTTGATCTTTTTATTGATGTGAACAAGTATGGTAGAAAACTAACTTTAAAAAGGCATTTTTTAAAAACAGATAAAATGCCGAAAATAGATGCAACAATAGTTCCTAATGATTCAATACCTAATACAGGTTTAAAAAAACATTCAAGCTTTTATCCTGTTGAATCTAAGGGAACTTATATTGATTTGTTTGGGGAATTAGTAAAAAGAGATTTTTATGCGCTTAGTAATACCAAATTAGAAATTAAAGCGAACTTAAATAAAAAAGAAAAGACCGCTTTAGAAATACTCATTAAGGATGAAAACCTCATTATTAAGCAAGCTGACAAGGAAGGAGGAGTAGTGGTGTTAAATAGAAAAGACTATGTGGAAGAAACTCTAAGATTAGTGAATGATCTGGACTTCTATGAAAAATTAACCACAGATCCTACTAATTCCTACTTGGTAGAACTAGAGGAATTATTAGTAAGGGGTCTCAAGCATGGTAGTATTACACGGAATGAATTTGATTATGTACTGAACAAAAATCCAAGGATCGCTACATTTTATCATCTGCCAAAAATTCATAAGCGGTTAGTTAAACCTCCGGGACGTCCCATTGTCTCGGGGATAGAATCGTTAACGTCGCATTTATCTGAATATATAGATGTTTATTTAAAAAAATACGTATTAAGTTTAAAATCCTATATAAAAGGACTCAATGCAGGTATTGCAAGTTATAAGAGAAATTGAATGGAATACCGAGTATTTTTGGTGTACGATAGACATTCAGTCTCTGTACACAGTAATTCCGCATTCTAGGGGTTACAAGCGGTCAGAGAATGTTTATTGAATGATGGAAGTTTAAATATAGGTCTATGTGAATTCATTATAGAATGTACTAAGTTTGTGTTGGAACATAATTTTTTCATTTTTTTGAAACAGTATTACCATCAGGTGCGGGGGACTGCGATGGGCAGTCCCTTCGCACCAAGCTATGCCAATATTTATATGGGCGATTGGGAAAACCAGATAATATACGCAAACGCATTTTATATGAATAAGATTGTTTTATTCAAATGCTACATTGACGATATTCTTATAATTTGGAGAGGTACTGAAGCTGAATTTCACTCTTTCATGCAAAAGATCAATATAAATACATTTGAACTGAAATTTACATCTGTGATTAATAATGAAAGGATTGAATATTTGGATTTGGTCCTTGATACTACATTATTTGCTGAACGAAATACTATCAATACATATACATTCATTAAGAAAGTGGATAGTAATAATTTTATTGATTATAAAAGTTGCCATCATAAAAAATGGAAGAATAATATACCTGTTTCTCAGCTGATGAGAGTAAGACGTAATTGTGCTGAGATGGAAACTTTTGAAGAATAGGCATCTACTTTAATAACTAAATTTTCAGAGCGTGGATATCCTGAAAAGCTTTTAGTAGACAGTTTAGAAAAAGTCAAAGAACTTGACAGGACAGAATTGTTAAAATATAAGGAAAAGAAAGAGAACAATTTCTCTAACTGTCCGTTTATTACTACTTACAATATAGCGAACCAACAGATTACAAGGATTCTACAAAAGCATTGGTCAGTCCTGAAGTTAGATACTGTACTGTCCAACTCGCTACCAGAGAAGCCGCAGATTATTTTTAAAAAACCCAGAATATTAAAATCAATGTTGGCTCCATCACATCTTAATGAACCATCTAATACCACTACTAGCTGGTCTATTTCCACAAAAGGCTTTTACCCTTGCGGACATTGTAAAGCTTGTAAATATGTGCATAGTGATCATAAGACCTTTATTGACACTGCAAATAAAAAAGAAAGAAATATTTAATCTTTCATGAACTGTAACACCACGTTTGTGGTCTATTTATTAGAATGTGAATGCGGGAAAAAATACATAGGGAAGACCAAGAGACCTGTAAAGATTAGAATATTACAACATTTGCGCAATATTCGAAATAAGATTGACAATCATAGTGTCCCTAGACATTTTTTATCCTGTCATAATGCGAATCCTGAGTCTATACGATTCAAAGCTATAGAACATGTCAATACTGATATAAGAGGCGGAGATCGACTTTTAAAATTAGCGCAGAAAGAAACTTACTGGATCTATACTCTGAACACCTTTGTCCCATTTGGGTTAAATGAAGGTTGTGAAATTACTCCTTTTTTATAAAAGTATTTGATGTATTTTGAATCTGTTTTATTCATTTTATATAATGTTTTATCTGTATTGCATATGTAACACTATTAGAATGGTTATGTGTAAAATATCATATGAATTGTATAGATAATCATTAGTCTGTCCTAATATAAAGATATGTATGTATGTATGTGAGCGAACGAGGGTTGTTCCTGCTCACTGTCGAAGTCAGCAAATTGGATAAAGTCATTTCAATTAAAGTCTAGCAAACTTGGTTGTCTTTGTCTGAAAAGATGCGTACGGTACGCTACGACGTACAAGGGCACGCTACGGCGTGAATGGGCGTACGCATCCACTACACGTGGCAGGAACAGTAATCGGTCTTTTACCATACATTCGCACAAACACGCACACTTATAAAATAGCACACATTAATGGTAGTTGCAACACATAGTCAGTTATGTCGAAATATAGTAGTATTTATATGTTATATCAGAGTTACATGTATATTAATGAAATACACTGAACAGGTTGAAGGAATCACATCATGAGTGGTATCATAATGAACCTCGTTACATATCCTACTGTTTGGTTCACTCTGCGAGGGAATCGCAGAGTGCATACACAAGTTATGAATGATAGGGAATTATGAACTACTTAAGACTAAGGAATCTTGGCGGGAAGAGCAGAGCATACCCCCTGCAGAGATGACCCCCTCCTTTGGATTCCTTTGTATGAACTAGCCAATGACGACGACCCCTTGGACCTTCCTGAGACCTGGACCAATAGATGCAAGCTATTCCATCTTCATTGTATTACTGTATTTGATTGTGTATATAAGCAGCAGCTTATGATCCAGAGTGCAGACATCTTGTCCCCAGACTTCAGGATTGAATGACTGCACTGGATCCAGAGCGCCTGCGATAAGTAACGGCTGTATTTACTATTACTTCGCTTGAGCATATTATTCTACTTATTTGCGAATAAATCTTTGTGCTTTGGAAACACAAATCGAGGTTCCACAATCGTTATTAATTAGCGACAAAACGCACATAACAATTTGGGGGCTCGTGAGCTTTGGAGGTTTCGTTGCCGATGATACGCAAGACCAACGGATTTCGGTTCCTCAACAAAGGGTGGAGACGCGTCATAAACGGGTAAGAACGCATGGTGTTCAAAACCTGAATTTTACTCTGTGTTGCGAAACCGAATGTCCGTTTTGCATTATCTAGGGCACGCTAACTAGAACCTAGGGACAAAAGAGAAAACTATTTCTTTTTTCTGTCATTGTGCGTTTTAACTGTGTTGCATTGCTTAGCGTATGTGTATTTCCTGCTGTGCATACGCGAACTTCCGGTAAACTTGCCACGTGGTTAAACAATCGTTTTGATAGTTATTGTACATGCATAGTATAATTACTTGTGAAAGCCTCTGAGACATTATTACTATTGTTGGGAACTTTTGATTTTCTGCGCAGAAAAGGTGTATAGTGTGTGATGTTGTAACGTAGATACACTGTTTTATTGTGGATTGTGCTCAGTTGCTGTCTGACGAGGCGGATTGCCCAACTGAAAGACGGTATACAGGGAAGGTATACCGAATGCGAAAACGTGTTTTTCGCAAAGTGCTACCAATAGATCGCAAGGTTTGCTAATAATTAGTATTGGTAGGCAGTGCGATCCGATCGCACCGTTAGTGCGAATTGGTGAAGCAGCTAGGAGGAATTATACTGGAAAGGCAGGTTGATTGTATCGACTTTGCGCTCCCAGCGATAATAAACTCAGCAGATTTTTGTGGTTAAGCCAGGGTATCGAGGAGCTGATAGCCCTTGGGGCCCACAGTGATATTTCTGTATTAGGGATCCTCGCCTGGTGCGAGAAAAGCGAGTGAACGCGGCTAAAGGAAATACGTTCACCGAGCATTATAGATCTCTAGCCATGAGTATAGCAACAGAGTTGAAATCATTAGGTGGAAAGAACAGAGCATTGCGGTGTGTCTGTATTTCACATTTGGCCGGAAGGAACAGAGCATTGCGGTGTGTCTGTGTTCCGGGTAGAAGGTATATTGTTCAACATGGGTGCTAAGCATACGCTGGAGATGGTCAGTGTACTGCCTAAGGAAGGCCCTATTGGTTCAGCGAGGTTTCTCATGTGTAAAAAATATGGTGCATACGCAACTGTGTATTGCGACACGTGGGTCGGGATGACCAAAGCTTGTGATAGGCCTTTCCCAACAATAGGGAGTTTTAATGCAGAGGTACTAAATACTGTAAAAGATAAAGTATGGTTGATCAAGTCAACGAAAAAGAGAAATAGACATAATGATTGTTTAAAATTGTGGCAAATAGAAGGTAACACGTGGCAGAGCAGCGAATGCAAACCGGAAGTAGGCGTGGCGAAAAACGCGCGCGAGGCGGATGTAATCATTGAGAAGCGTGGCGAACTCAGCGCAAGCGCGCCCCTGCCACCTTATGTGGCGGGAGGGGTAAGTACAGCCGTTGTTAAAACTGAAAATAGAAAAATTGCTAAGCTGTACCCTGTTTTAAGCCAGTTTCAATCAAGTGTATCTGAAAATGAAAATGAACCCACTGTGATTTCGGCCATTGCCCATGCTGTTAGTGTACTAGAAGCTCAGCGCAAGTATGAGAAAATGGCTGAGATAGGTGAGAGTAGCGTGATCACTAGGAGTGAAAGCGTCCTAAATCTAGGACCAGTAAATCCTGTAGTATCCCCTGAAGTTAGTGTACCAGAGGGTGCGTTCCCGGTCCGCACAATATCGGTTCCCAATGGGAAACCGGATAAGGATGGTGTAGTTACTTTAAGAAATGTTACAATGCATTGTCCCTGGACTAGATCAGAATTACGTTCCATTATGACTGAATTCCCAGACCCTAGAAAGGAGTTAGCTAAATGTCAGAAATTTGTTAAAGACTTAGGGAATGCTCACGAACCAACCAGTAAGGATTGGCGGGTAGTGTTGAGGGCGTGTCTTCCTCCCAATACTAACATACAAAAATTTATTGAAGATTGTTTGTTGGAGGAAGATGACACCTTGACTGATGAGATTAACCAACGGAATATAGAACAAATTGTCAAACACTTAGCCATCTGTTTTCCAGTAGTAGTAAATTGGAGTAAGATTTTCACCATTAAACAAAAGGATAGTGAAACTGCCTCAGATTACTTTTCTAGAGCTATAACAGCGATCGCACGATTTACTGGGATATCCAACATAAGTGAGGATCCACATCACAGAGAGGTAGCTGTAGGAGTACTGATGGACAGCCTTAGAGAAAATTTAAAGACGAGAGTACAAACCACATTACCTAATTGGAGAGGCGTCACGGTAGACTCTCTTAGGGAGTCTGCTGTGGAGCATGACAAGAACCTTTTTAGAAAAAGGGAAGAGAAAAGTGATAAGTAAGTATACAAGCTCTAGAAGGGGTGCATACACGACCACCAGCATACAACCCATATAACAGAAAACCTAAAGTGATCAGGTGTTTCAACTGTAACGAGGAAGGACATTACAGGAGAGATTGTAATAAAGAAAGACTCAATACACATAGGGGTGGGTCACATAGATATGCTCCAAGGAAGGATTCACATAGACTAGAAGACTCACATCTACCCGCGCATATTACGGCAGCAAATGCTGCGCGGGAAATTAATAGTCAGCGCTAGGGGTCAGGTCATACCTGTAGTCTACAGCCAGTGAGGTTAACTGAGAGTCAGAGTGAAGAACCAACAATGATAGTTGACATAGCTGGTAGGAAACAAACTTTTCTTGTAGATACAGGGGCGCCCCGATCTGTGATAACCTCTCCTTTCAATCTACAGGTGACCAGTAAAACCATTCCAGCTATGGGGGTGACGGGAAAAGTGTTACATTATCCTCTAACTAAACCCGCTGAAGTTACTATCGGCCCTCTGCATACTAAGCATTCGTTTCTCTTAGCTGCAGCGGCTCCTACTAACTTGCTAGGGAGAGATTTGTTATGTAAAATGGGATGTGTCATATACTGTACTTCAGATGGTATGTTCCTAGATATACCCGAGAAGGTTGCACATGAGGTACAGGACATATTGGACACCCCTCAAAGGTTAATGTTACACTCTCCTGTTATAGAACAAAGTCCATCTCAAGTAAAGGGGATGTTGCTGGAAATACCAGGTTCGCTATGGACCAGAGATGGACAGGACACTGGACTGATGGCAAACGTAGCCCCTATCATGGTCAATCTAAAAAGTGGTAGGATAGCTCCAAAAATCCCACAGTATCCATTAAAACCGGAGGTGGAACTAGGGGTATATCCTGTTATTGAGAGGCTAATACAACAAGCAAATAGTCCCATTTTCCCTGTGAAGAAGAGTGGGGGGAGGGGCTATAGATTAGTCCAGGACTTAAGGGGAATTAACAAAGTTGTTGAGAGCCAATTCCCCGTAGTGCCGAATCCAGCTGTCATCCTCATGCAGATTCCACCGTCTGCCAGTCATTTTACTGTCATTGATCTATGTTCTGCCTTCTTTTCAGTCCCTCTTCACCCTGACTGCCAATACCTTTTTGCATTCTCCTACAGGGGAGTGCAATACACATGGACCAGACTACCCCAGGGGTTCATTGACAGCCCCAGTATTTTCTCCCAAGCCTTACATGACTGTTTGCAATCCTTTCAACCCCACAATGGGTCTGTTCTAATTCAATATGTGGACGATTTGTTGTTGTGCTCTGATTCTTTTATGTCATGTTTACATGATACTAAATTGTTGTTGCTTCATCTCTCACAAACAGGGCACAAGGTGGCAAAGGATAAATTACAGCCATGTCAGACTAAGGTCAAATACTTAGGACACTGCCTCACTAAGGGGCTAAGACACCTGACAACCGACAGAATTGAGGCCATACAACACATGACCCTGCCACAGAGCCAGAAGCAGATTCGTACTTTCTTGGGGATGTGTGGATACTGTAGGTCCTGGATCCCAGGTTTTTCTATTCTGGCATTACCTTTGCAGGAGCTAGTCTCTTCCTCAAAACTAGAATGTGTTGTACACACAGAAGAGTCAGAGCAAGCGTTCTTTAATCTTAAAGATAGTCTGACTAGAGCACCTGCATTGGAAATACCTGATTATGAAAAGCCTTTTCAGCTATTTTGTACAGAAGCTGATGGTTGTGCAGCAGGTGTCCTCGCACAGAAACATGGTGACGCTAGCAGACCGGTAGCATACTACAGTGCACAATTAGACAATGTGGCAAGATCACTCCCAACATGTCTCAGAAGTGTAGCAGCAACGGCCCTTCTAGTAAGTAAGAGCGAGGATGTAGTATTAGGACATAATTCAACCATCTATACACCCCATGCTGTATCAGCTCTGTTAAATTCAGCCCAAACCAGACATGTTTCTTCAGCTAGATTCACAAAATGGGAACTAGCCCTGATGGCACCCTCAAACATCACCATCAAACGATGTAGCACCTTAAATCCAGCTACATACCTTCCGTATGTGTCTCTAGAGACACAAAGGGTGGGAGGTGAAGATACCCTGGTTGATGATGAGTTAGGCAAGAATACTGACACGCATGACTGTATGGAACACCTCAATCAGACCTTTACTGCAAGGCCCGACATACGTGACACCCCCTTAGAAAATGTAGATTTTACGTTTTATACAGACGGAAGTTGCCTCAGACAGACAGAGACAGGAGAGCTATGTACTGGTTACGCTGTTGTAGACGATCAGGATGTGGTAGAAGCTGAACCCCTTGGCCCACCTCACTCAGCCCAGGTGGCGGAACTAGTAGCACTAAGGAGAGCGTGTGAATTGGCAGAGGGTAAATCAGCCAATATATATATACTGACTCTAGGTACGCCTTCGGGGTAGTGCACGATTTTGGGGCCCTTTGGCGTCTTAGAAACTTTACGACAGCAGCAGGTACACCAGTAGCACATTCACAACACATAAAAGGACTTCTGACAGCGATACAGTTACCCAGAACAGTAGCCATCATAAGGTGCAAAGCCCATACCTTTGAAGAAGACCCAGTGTCACTGGGCAACAACAGGGCAGACGAAGCTGCTAAATGGGCAGCAGGGCAACCTATGACTGTATCGACCGAGACTATGATGGTTTTTCAGACATTAGACATGCAGAAATTAATTGAAATGCAAGATTTGTGTTCCCTGCAGGAAAAGGCGGTCTGGAAGGCGAAGGGATGTGGTCAAGAGTCCTCAGGACTCTGGAGGGATGGACAAGGTAAGCCTGTAGCTCCCCGAACATACTATCCAAGCCTGGCTGAAGCAGCACACGGCCTGACTCACCTGGGTAAAGAAGGTATGCGCAAACTGGTGAGAGCATACTGGTGTGCTCCCGGATTTTCCTCTCAAGCTGGTAAGAAAGCAATGTCATGTCTTACTTGTTTGAGGAAAAATGTTGGGAAAACTATTCCAACTGAGCCATCCCACATCCCTCCTACAGACGGACCTTTTCAGGTAATACAAATTGATTATATCCAATTACCACCGTGCAGGAATCTAAAGTATGTGTTAGTGTGTATTGATGTGTTTTCCGGTTGGGTAGAAGCATATCCGGCAGCCACTAATACTGCTGTGTTCACTGCAAAGAAAATTGTACAAGACTTTGTGTGTAGGTTCGGTATCCCTAGAATCATTGAAAGTGATAGGGGTACCCATTTTACTGGTGATATCTTCCAAAATATGTGTAAACTCATGGGAATCAGTAGCAGACTTCACACCCCTTACCGACCACAAGCCAGTGGTAAGGTGGAGAGAGTAAACGGTACTATCAAGAACAAACTGGGTAAGATAATGGCTGAAACTGGGTTGGCATGGCCTGAGGCTTTGCCGTTGGTCCTCCATAGCATTTTCGAACCACTCCTAGACCTCCTCTTAATCTGTCCCCCTTTGAGATACTCTTCGGACGACAACCTCATTTGATCGTGAGTCCACAAGACGACTTAAAGTGTAATAATGAAGTGACTGTACAATATCTTATAAGAATGAGTAGACAGCTGAAACAACAACAACAAAAACTGAAAATGCTGTCACCTGGTATGCCAGAGACGAACTGTCATGATGTTGAACCTGGAGACTATGTTATGATCCGCAATTTCTTACGTTCAGGTTGTTTAACAGACCGTTGGGAAGGCCCGTACCAAGTGCTGCTGACCAGTACTACATCACTGAAGGTTGCAGAGAGAGACACTTGGGTCCATTCCACCCACTGCAGGAGAGTCCATAATCCGGAGAAACTGCAAGACAAAACTCAGACCGACGACAGAGCTGTCACTCGTGAGCCTGTTCCGGGAGACCTAAAGCCTGCAGTTGAGACACCTGAACCAGAGACGTTGCCTCAGAACTATCTTTCCAGTGATGGAGTGGCGGTTTTTGTTTTTCTTTTGTTCCAGGATTTTCCTTGTTTTTACTTTTTCTAGGACATTCTATTTTTGTGAAGGAGGATGGAGGACGGAGGAGAGTTCTGGGAGTGATACGGATGAAATGGAGGCCGAAGAAAAGTTAATAGGATACTCTGAGCAGCCTATTATCAAACTTGGTCCAGGGGTTATGAAAAGGTCTGCTAGCTCAGGAACTCGGAGGCAGTGTGAGGGGCTATTGTCTGATGAGTATTGTATCTACAAGTTCTGCGACTCCCTAGTTGAAGAGAGATGCATCCAACAATGCCAGTCCCCCAGTACTCTGAATATGGGCGGGCATCCTTTGGAGGATTATCACTCCCTGGTGGGAAGGTGCTAAACCAAACCGAGTGTTGGGTGTGCTCTCACGTGCCTCAAGGGCAGCTTAACATAGGACTAGTGCCATTCCCTCTAAACATATCCGAAGTACTTAAATTAAGGGGTGGGAGGCCCATAGAAGGGAGGTACAATAACACTAGGTCCCCTAGTCTGACGCTTCGACAATACTCCATAGGCAGATCTTTGCTGTGCCTAAACATATCTCATGCAAAGCGCCTGGAGAATTGGGAGGCTGACCTATCAGATCAGACAATGGCTCGCCACACTCATTTTAGAGGAAGACTCACAAGGTCACTACTAGGCAGGAATGTTGATGGAAGTCACAAGTTAGGGCGTATAACCAAACATAAGAAGGTATCCATTGGAAAAGTCTCTACAGATAAATGTGAAAATGTCATTAATGCCGACACGTGTCTAGAGCAGATGGAGACACTAGGCATGGGTGGGTTTATCAAAACTCTGTGTGATATAATTCATGGGCATACTGTTCCTTATGTTCTCCCTGAGGATGTGTATTTTGTTTGTGGAAGAAAAGCTTATTCCTGGGTGACTCCGAGTTCCAAGGGCTTGTGTTTCCTAGCTAAACTGGTTCCTGAAATCATGACTATTACTCATGAAGAAATGGTTGATATTCACAAGACTACATCACCACCATACATACACACACAGTATGAACACCGTGGCAAGAGAAATATGATTCCTGGTGAGGAACCCATAGCTACAAAATTGATTAGTGAAACTGCTGGTTTCCAAGTTATGGTTGCTCTAGATCTCACCAGGACCGTTTGGGGAACATTAAACTTTAAATATATCCAAGACCTAGCCAAATTAATAGATAATATCACCGAGATGTATGATGACACTTTCAGGTATACTGGAAGGGAGCTACAAGCGTACAAGAAAGAGTTGGTGCAACATAGACTGGTACTAAATTATCTCACCTCTATTACTGGTGGGTACTGTGTGACACTGGCCACCCAGTTCGGTGTCAAATGTTGCACGTACATTACTAATAATACGGATGACCCTAAAGAGGTTATAGACCGGAAGATGGATGAAATTTTGCAGCTGAAATGGGAATTTCGAAAGAGCCATAATTCTTCGTTATATGAGGTCGGGGAAAAGGTGGCGGGTTGGTTCTCATGGTTGAACCCAGCAAAATGGTTCTCCGGTCTGGGGGAGTGGGTACAGGAAATGATTGCGAGTGTAGGTAAGCTCCTTCTCCTTATACTGGGTGTCATCTTAGCAATTGGTTTAGTTGTCAAATGTGTTCCTACTGTGTTGAAGTGTGGAAAATGGTCTCATAGGAGTAACACTGAGAAAGAGACTGAAAGGGTGGTACCAGATACCGAGATCATGGTCTGTGAAGAAGTATTGTATAATCCTGAACTTGAAACGGTGATTGGGTGATAGTTTATTACACTATCAAAGGGTGGAACTGTCGAAGTCAGCAAATTGGATAAAGTCATTTCAATTAAAGTCTAGCAAACTTGGTTGTCTTTGTCTAAAAAGATGCGTACGGTACGCTACGACGTACAAGGGCACGCTACGGCGTGAAAGGGCGTACGCATCCACTACACGTGGCAGCAACAGTAATCGGTCTTTTACCATACATTCGCACAAACACGCACACTTATAAAATAGCACACAATAATGGTAGTTGCAACACAGTCAGTTATGTCGAAATATAGTAGTATTTATATGTTATATCAGAGTTACATGTATATTAATGAAATACACTGAACAGGTTGAAGGAATCACATCATGAGTGGTATCATAATGAACCTCGTTACATATCCTACTGTTTGGTTCACTCTGCGAGGGAATCGCAGAGTGCATACACAAGTTATGAATGATAGGGAATTATGAACTACTTAAGACTAAGGAATCTTGGCGGGAAGAGCAGAGCATACCCCCTGCAGAGATGACCCCCTCCTTTGGATTCCTTTGTATGAACTAGCCAATGATGACGACCCCTTGGACCTTCCTGAGACCTGGACCAATAGATGCAAGCTATTCCATCTTCATTGTATTACTGTATTTGATTGTGTGTATATAAGCAGCAGCTTGTGATCCAGAGTGCAGACATCTTGTCCCCAGACTTCAGGATTGAATGACTGCACTGGATCCAGAGCGCCTGTTATAAGTAACGGCTGTATTTATTATTACTTCGCTTGAGCATATTATTCTACTTATTTGCGAATAAATCTTTGTGCTTTGGAAACACAAATCGAGGTTCGACAATCGTTATTGGTTAGCGACAAAACGCACATAACAAGGGTGAAACAGTACTGTACAATAAACAAAAAATACCAATACTTCAGAAACTCAAGGCAGGCTAATGCAGTAAAGACGGAGCAAAAGAACAGGTATGGAGACAGGAGGGAAGAGGGCCCTGCTCATATGAGCTTACATCCTAAGGGAGGGTAAACAACAATTTAGGCACAGAGGGGAGCCAGTTGAAGCATGGGGGAGAGAAAAGGGGGGCTGGGAGGAGAGAGGGGAGAATGAGCGAAGGAGATGAGGGGGTGAAGTGGATGGTTGGTAGGCTTTGAGGAACAGGTGAGTTTTAAGTGCCCGTTTGAAGAACAACAGGTTAGGAGAGAGACGGTATGGAGCGAGGGAAATCGTTCCAGTGAAGGGGGGCAGCACGGCAGAAGTCTTGGATTCTTGAGTGGGAAGAGGTGATCAGTGTTGAGAAGAGGTGACGGTCATTGGCCGAGCGCAAGGAGTGTGAATGGAGAGGTAAGAGATATAGGGGGCAGTATATTAAAGTAATTCTATCGTTTTCAAATAAGCATTGCATAGGCGATTGTATTGTGTTTCCAACGCACAAAGTGATTTATTTTAGCAGATGTAAATAGTTAACAGTTCAATACATTATTATATTATGATACAGTACAGTACAGCCAATACCAAAAGTTACATACATACTGCTGCGCTACCACGGGCACCAATGGACAGTAGTTCACGCTTGAACACTGTGGTCAGAGTAGACTGAGGACTGGGAGCGCAGCTATGATCATATATACATTCAGTGTTACAGAGAGAACAATGCAGATGACGTGGCTTGCTTCTATAGGTCCAGACTTCGGGTGGGTCCAGGGTAAACAGAACATACGCTAGTTCAAACAACGCCCTCAAAGGCTGAGGTCAACATTCCAGATGAATCTCCCGCCCAGAAACCAGTTACAACTAGTCCATTAGCATTTTACAGTCTGATATCAATCTGACAAGATATTCCCTAACATCAATAACTAGAGTATGCAATATGCGATCCCTTCGGCGATGGAACCGTACAGCTGCTGATGAATGGGGGAACAAAATGATATCAGACATGACACGTTTCCTATAACCTGAACCTTAAATAACACTGAAGTGTACATATAATCATAATATATAAACTAATAATAAACTAAATACTATCTGCTCATAAATTACTGTATAACGGAACCAATATGAATATGAATTATATAAATAACTAAATGTTGTAATGCGAGTGTGTACGTGCGGATTTAACTGATCGCTGCATGCCACGTGTAGCGTGGCATACTGAGTGCAATCGACCAATAAAACAATATTAGCCAATATACTTTCGTTCATCCAATTATACGACTTCAACAAGTATACTGGGAGAGAGCCTTGTAAGTGATGGTGAGGAGTTTGAAAAGGATTCTGTAGGGGAAGGGGAGCCAGTGTAAGGCAAGGCAGAGAGGGGAGGCAGAGGAGGAGCGACGTGAAAGGAAGATGAGTTTTACAGCTGCTTTTAGTATAGAGTGGAGGGGGGAGAGATGGGAGTGGGGGAAGCCAGTAAGGAGGAGGTTGCAATAATCGGAGATGATTAGTGCATGGCAGTGGCGGATCCAGCGGGGGGCGATCGCCCCCCCTAAGAGGGGCTTGCTGCCGATGGCTGCACACTATGTGCAGGTCCGTTCGGCAGTGACAGTGTGCTGCCTGGCTGCTCTGATTGTGTTTTAAACACAATCAGAGCAGCCGGGCAGCACACTCTCCCTACCTGTCACTGCCGAGCGGACCTGCACATAGTGTGCAGCCGCCGGCAGCCTCAGAAGTCAGAAAGGGGACGGGGCCTAAATCGCCCACCCCCCCCCTAAATCGCCCCGGGTACAAACATTTTCTAGATCCGCATCTGGTGCATGGATGAAATTTTGGTGGCATCCTGAGAGAGGAAGGGCCGGATGCGGGCAATATTGCATAGTTGGAAGCGACATATACATCCCCCCAATCGCACATAGAAGGTGACCGGAGGCTTCCGACTATATATATATATATATATATATATATATATATATATATATATATATATATATAAATAAAAGGGAGGAGTCTGTATACCGACAATAACCGTGCAGATAGAGAACCACCAACTGCATTACCAACCTGGCTTCTTCTGTATACCGTATATGCAAGTGTATAAGTTGACCCGTTTTCGAACTGTTACTACTGTTGAACTACTGCTGTACTATAAGTTACCAACTGTGAGTAGAGTAGCTTGTTGTTAACATCTTTAATAAACAGAAACCTGTTAAAGTTACAAAAGTGTTGTGGCTTAACATGCACATTAACACCGCTGAACACCTTTATTAACATCAAAAGGTATAACTAACTGGTTTCGCCAGGGTTCATTGCATGGTAAAAACCAGCAGCAGTACATTTACAAAATGATACTTACTGCTGCCCACTAACCAATGTTAAATATACCCCTTAGCCTGGCCCTGTTCAGTATAGAAAAGCTAGATTATATAACTCTCTTTTAAACCATTTGATTCTAACATAGCTTATGTAGTAGACGCTTGCTGCTACACTGCAGAGACATCCTCTTTAAATCACTATACTGTAGCCTGTGTTCTGTAAACTAGATTCCACTCTGCGATGTAAGTAAGGACGACTATTATACAGTGGTGCTGAACGTTACATTTATCAGGCGATCCCTTAGTGAAGGTATCGTAATGTTTCCTTATTTTCTGTTTTGCTTGGTTTTTTTTCCGTTTGTTTTGTTATTATTCAATTTACTTTACTCTACGTGTAAATCCATGCACGAAGAAGACAATTGGAGAAGCCAGAGTCCTGCATAATATGTAAAATTGATTATTAGGTATCTAGCACACTATAGACATACTAATAATGCGAAGTGCTGTTCTAAGCACTAAAACTACAGCCATCATTTTGGTGAGAATGAGCTTATATGTGATAAGCCAAACAGTGCAATAAGTGACGGAAGTGACGTTTAGACAGCCGCGTTCATTTGGGTTACCTAGCAACAGTTAGTTTTATACTAGGTGCTCTAGTTGGTGTACAGACGTTATTGGGACTCTCCAAACGGAGAAAATCAATTGGTTCGGGAACAACATAGGGGCATATTTAATAAAGCACGATAGTGCTTTTAACGGGTCATTAAGGTCCCACAGTGTCCTCCGCAAATTTATTAAGGGGGCATCGCAGCAGATATCATGGATATCTGCTGCTTTGCATTCCTCTTCGTTTTTGGGAGCAGTCACCATTCAACAGAATGGTGACTGCTCCTGGCCGCAATCTAACAAGTCCCGAAAAAACATTTTTTTCGGGAACTTGTCATGTTAATGTACGCCAGCTGAAGCTGGCGTACATCATCCAAATTGATGAGCTGAGCTGGACAGCGCATGTGTGGAGGGATCACATGATCCCTCCCTGTCACTCAGCGCGCTCTCTCTGCAACTATCGTTGCAGAGACAGAGAGGGGATCTGTGTGCGCATGTCCAGTTCTTGGAACTGGACATGCGCAATTGAAGAGTGAAGAGAAGACCCGAAGACAGCGCTTCCGAAGAGGGGGGTAAGTATGATTTTTTTTATCACTGAAACAGCAGTTTTTCGGAACTGCTGTTTCTGTGCAGGGCTGTACATAAATGTGAGAAGTAGTTCAATCCTTTTAATTGCGATAAGGATTGAAAACTACTTTTTACTTTATGTGAATATTGATAAATGTGCCCCATAGACACAAGTTCAAGTTAGTTTATAATTTACTCTGCCTATTTCAAATCTATTTTTTCTAAAATTGAATTGGAATCATTATATCGATGTTTGTAAACTGTGATTTATGTGATAAGGCTTCAATGTATGCGAATGCCGTAAATAGGAAAAAAATTATACAATACAGTGTAAATCGTTCCGTAGCCTTTCCCGTGACTGTAGCTATATATAAAATGTGTGAATAATACTGCAACTCACAGTTATTACCCGTTCTGCCAACTGGACGCCGCTATGAGAGCAGCACGTCTGATCTGGTGTCCAGTGGTAAAGAGTAGCCCATCCAAATTTAAGTTTTGTCTTATTATGTTATGTAAAATAGAGATTTCCTACAAAAAAGTAGCAAAACATTTTAATAAGTTTGGATAAACAAAAACTATTTTTTTTCTACCTAAAGAACAAAAATACATTGTAAGTTGATTTTATTTCCTATCACTTTGGTGTTTAATTTTACCGTTAGGCATGGAGAAATCATACTGCATGGACTATGTGAAGGCAGCAGGATTGCCCAGTGTTTGATGCTTGCTCTGTAAGGGGTCTATTTACCAATCACTGCAAAATATGAATTAAACTCTTCAATCCTCATCGCATAGATGCGGATTGAAAAATGTCTCATATGTATTAAAAAAATCAACACAGGAACAGCCGTCACGATAAATGTCTGCTCCTGTGAAGATTAACACTTACCTTTCACTTGGGTCTTCTCTTCTCCTCCCTGTGTGATGCTGCTTGCCCCTCTTTCAATCCCTGTGCGCATGCGTCGACCGGTAAACTCGGCCATGTGCACAGAGATCCCCGAATGAAGGAACCTGAGGCATGTGATGGAGGGATCATGTGATTTGTGGAACTACATGTCCCAGCCAGCCATGTTGGCTTAAATAGTGTGGGCATGCTGCTACTTGTCTAACTACAAGCACCAGCGTACCCATGGCACCCAGGGCATGTTGGCACTTGTAGAACCACAAGTGCCAACATGCTCTTACACCCACGGCTGGCTGTGATCTGTAGTTCCACCAAGCAAAATGTTAAATAAAAGCACAACACCCTCATTCCAACCACAAATCTTTATTAAAAATACTAAAACCCCAAGAAATACAGTAAACACCCTCATGTACACCATAATAGATTTTTATTAAAAACAAAAAAAAACAAAATACTCACCATTTACGCAAAGTCCCAACAAATATTTGTACCTTCCAAATGACTGCCTTAACCACTCCTCATTTCAAACTCGCTAGGACCAATAATAGAGCGCGAGGGGGTGGATGCAATGTTGACAATTGAATTGAGCGTTTTATTTTTTTTAAAAAACGAGCGCTCGAACAGGAAAAAAGGAGCGCAGTTTGTTTGTTTTTTCCGAGCGCGGGATTTTCACCCGTCTCGCTAACAATTGAATATGCCCCTTAATCTGATAGCTAGTGCACAACATAGACTCTGATTTGATGGCTAATATGTATTACAGATCTCATTGTGATAGCTAGTGTACAGTACAGAACCCAGTCAGATGACGTGTGTAATACAGATGCCCATATGATGGCTAGTTCTAGTAAAGACTCCAGTGTGATGTCTAGCATACAAATCTGATCCCAATACTTGTGACTATTGTACAGTGAGGATCCCAATCATGCCAGCTAGTGTGCAAAGCAGACCCAATCATGCCAGCTAGTGTACAAAGCAGACCCCGATCCTGGCATCTAGTATATAAAGCTCAGCTGGTGCCAATCCTGGTGGCTAGTATATACCCCTGTGAAAACAGGGACTCCCATGAAACTGGGGACATCTACACACTCTGTATATATTTCAGTTGGTCTTTTCATATTGGATGTATTTTGGATTTTATATTTTGTGGTCCTTTTATTGTATGAGGAAAAGTAAAACAGTAAAATGTGTTAAAAACACATACAGTAAAGATACATTTGATAATTTACTAAGGAGGTATCTTCCCTGATTTGAGTGCAAGCACCAGAAAGGTCAGAGACAGCTCAAACAACAATACCTCAACTGTATGTGCCAATGGAAAGAGTCAGTAGATTGATATTAAATTGCTCAGAGTTCAGTAGGTATGACTAAGAGGTCTACTGCTCTTGAATTAAAAAATACAGAAAAGTTAACTAACATTGTAGACAGCTAAACAATATGCTATATTTTGCAGGTTTGATTGATATTTCAAGTGAACCAGAGTTTAATGGTCTTTACTCCCAGACATTTGATTTGGATCCAGCATATGACCCAAATATCCAAGAAGAAAAAAATCTGTTCATGCAATATGCTGATAACATGACAATAAAGATGACTTGCTTAACACTTCAAGTGCAACAGTATGAGAACTTGTTTGTGTATGATGCATCTTACTTCTTGTCTAATGTGATAAGGCTGACAGAGGAGTATTTAGACCCTGTAACATACCAACGTCTTCAGCAGAGGCTAGCCATTCATGAGAGACTTGTGAAAGAAAACATTGAGAAAAAAGCAGAGATCCGCAAAAACATAGCTTATCTCAAACTAATCAGCTTCCTTGTACCTTTTTTACTGGGGATGAAAAAAAAATTGAAAGTGCCAGATTTCAGTCGTCTTCTGCAACCGTTTTCTGGTAAGTAATACTTTATCAAAGGATATATCTATATCTGTATATGGTATGCAAAATGATACGTAGCTGTTATAAAATATGCTCTTTTGCACATTGTTTAATTTAATACGAATGTATTACTATTATTCTTATTCTTTATTTATGTTGTCATATTCTCACTTCAATATTTACTATCATAATACAAAAGTTGTAACTCACCATAAAATATATAAAACTATAAATAAACTGTATGCAGGGCTTTTTGTTGTCAATAGAGAATAATTTTTTTTAATTTTTTTTCTTATATGTCTGTGAGTACTTATTTGTATAGTAATTTGCAATGTTTATGTGTTAAGCAAAGCAGATAAAAATGTGAATTATACCTATCGTTAATTGTTTTTCCATTACAATGGGTAAGATGCTTTCTAGTTTACATAGACAGGTTATTATTATTATTATTATTATTAATGTAGATTTGTAAGGTGCCACTGTGCTCCGCAGCGACGTACAGTAGGGAAAACAGTACATCCATAAAACAGGAACATACAAGGTAGACAAAATAAGCGCAAACATGAAAACAAAGGGTATGAAGGACCCTGCTCATTAGAGAGCGAACATTCTAAGTGGAAGAGGGCACAGCTGAAACAAGAGGAGCAAATGTGGTTCAAAGTGGAGATTGAGACAGTTGTGAGGGGGCATTAGTGTGAATAGTGTTATCGGGGATAAGGTCATCTCTTAAAAAAAAAAAAAAAAAAAAAGAGATGGGTTTTCAAAAAGCATCTAAAGATTTGAAGGCTGTAGAGAAAGTCTGATTGAGCGTTGTAGGGAATTCCATAAGTAGGGAGCAGCACGGGAGAAGTCTTGTAGGCGGGAGTGAGAGGTGGTTTCCAGAGATGAGACAAGGTGCTGGTCAGAGGTAGGTCTAAGAGGGTAGGAGGGTGAGTATTTTGATATGAGATTTGAGATGTATGCAGGGGTAGTGTTGTAGAGGGCTTTGTAGGTAAGGGTGAGTAATTTGAATTTGATTTTGGAGGACACAGGGACCCAGTGTAGGTATTTGCAATGTGGTGCAGCAGATATGGAGTGGTGATAGAGGAAGATCAGCCTTGCACTGCATTTAGGATGGATTGAAAAAGTTAAGTAAAAATGCCTCAGCACAATATATAATGTAGGCCCTCCTCTTCCGCTATGTCTTTGAGTGACTTCTCAAGCTATCTCTGAAAAGCATAAAACATAACATGGGTGGGAAACTGGACTGCCATGAAGTATTTTGAGTAAAAGGAATTAAGGTAATTATACTACTGCCCATGCTGTGTGGGCTCTCAGTATATCTGGCACATTAAGCCCATTCTTTTTGTATGCCTCTATAATTACTTCTGTGATCTATGTGGAATTGGCTTGTTTAGAAGGGGCATTCCCTTTCCAAGGTACTGTAGGAATCATGAAAAGTTGTTCTGTGCTTCTAAATCCATCTGTCCTGGATAAATGTTTGAAAATTTCCCTCACCTAGTCCAGCAAGTGCAGTCTTCTTTCCATTTCATCACTAGATTGTGGACAAATGGATGGCAGTACAACCTCCTGCTTAATGTGTAATGTAGATGCTACTTTTAGCAGAAATTATGGTTTTGCTTTAAACTAACACTTCCTCTGCATAGATATTCAGCCAGGGTTGCTTGCATTTCTCCCACTCTGTGAGCAGAAGTAATCACATTTCACAAGTAACCACCTTTAGTGTTATTCATCTCAGAGGAACCTCTTGTAGTTGTTCAAAATAGTCAAACAAAATGTTCAGCACCAAATTTGGTCCAATGGAGCCACAAAAGATTTAATAGAGAGTTGGATCTTGTTCATTGCCGAGAGTGTAGATAAGGCAAGACCCTTGTTGAGTCCATCCTGTTGGAAATCAAGGATATCTGGACTTGTTGATCCAGTTGGATTGAGTTTAGACTGACACCATATGATAAACTTCTTCCAAATTCTAATACTAGATTATTGAGGAGTTATTATTTCTTCCTTGTAAAAGTGTGTTGATCACTTACTCAGCGACCCTTTTCTCTCTGAGCAGCCTCCGCCCAATCTCCACGCTTTTAAGGCTAGTTGCTTCAGATTTGGATGAAGAATTGTGCCTTGATGCAGGAGATCTGGCCAAAGAGGTGGAGGGATGGTTGTCCCTGGAGCACCTCTCCAGCTACCGGAAACCATTGACAATGTGGTCAAAAACTAAAGGATTGCTGTCACTGCTGCTCTTTCTTGATCCTTTTTAGAATGCAGTTGATAAGTGGAAATGGAGGGAAGATATACCAGGTGAAATGACCATGCAATTCTCCGAACGCCTACTCCCTGTCACGGTCATCTGTATTTCTTGATCCAATTCGGGACCCTTAGGTCTTGATGTAGGAGTCTAACAGAAAATGGAGGCCTTGATAAAACCACTGTTCATCTGGAATGCACTGAATAGCACTCGCAGGATGGGAGTTTAGTACCAGAGTCTGCGCCAGAATACGGAATTTTAATCCGCCGTAGCCATACTATGGAACTGTTCAAGGGAGCTCAACCCTGTAACCAGGAATGCACCTGTAACCAGGCACACAGAACTACAACCCACTACTAAGCACTCAGAATGCGCAGAGGACGGAAACTCAGATCAGAATGAGCTGGAAATGGAGACAGAAAATCAGAACTCAGAACTGTGATTAGGAATGGAGGACTCATGACTGTGAGACAACAACAGACCTGGAACCCACACATGGATACACAGAACTGGAACTGAGCCCTAGATGCTCGGAACCAGCCTTAGCTACAGGACTGATGATACCAAAAAAAACCTGAGCTCTATAGTATTAGCATTAGATGATGCAATGTTCTTGCTGAGGTATGAGTACTCTTGGGGAATGTAGAATTGTTGCAGGAAGATGAGCACTTTTGAAAATGCAAGGTATTTACAGAAAATTGAGTACTTTGGGATATGCAGGATGTTTTGCAGAAAACTGTGCACTTCTAAATGCGGAATACTTGCAGAAAGATGTTTCCTTGGAAATACAGGGTAATCAAGAACAGTGTAGATAACAACTGGAACCTGGAGCCAAGAGCTATCCTTAGGAGAGAAAATGTGTTGTTCTTGCAAAGAGCAGATATCCGCAGCAGGTTTAAATAAGGTGTTCCTAATAGCTGTTGGCTGCACAGATCATGTGATCACAGCTGCTGAATCTGGTTGGTCTGGAAAGATCACCTGACTGAACCCAAGATGGCCGTGCCCATGCAGCAGAACAAACAGAATGTGTTTGTTTACAAATGAAGATATGGTGGTCAGGAATGCTTCAGACGACCAAAAGGGAGATGATAGCGACGGATTTGGTAAGTGAGACTAAGACCCCAATGTGGGTATATTGGCATTCTTGTTTGTCGCAATGAAGTCCACTTGAGGAAGCCAGAATTTGTCTACTGTCAGCGGGAACAGTGTCGGATGCAGAGCCAACTCCCCTGGATGAATTTGACTTTGAATGAAGTAATCAGTTACTATGTTCTGTTTGCCTGCTGCATGCATAGCTGAGAGTGACTTCAGATTTGTTACTGCCCAAGACATAATTTTAGCTACTTCTGCCAACATGGTTCTGCTTCTGATATCTTCTTGGCGGTTTATGAAGGCCTCAATACTCTTGCCGACTAAAAATATCCTGAGGTGCTTTCCTTGTAACTGCAGACAAAAATGTTGAACTACCATCCATACTGCTCTCAGATATTTATGTTAAGTTTTTTTTTCTTTTCCTGATCATGCTTTTTTTGCTATTTTGAGCAAGAAGGTGGGCTCCCCAGCCTGCGATACTGAAGTCAATTGTGAATATTATCCACTCTGGTTCTAAAAGTGACACTCCTCAAACTATTACATTTTGGATGTTGCCACCAACTGAGAGACTTCCTGGTTGTTCTTGGCAGTATGATTGTCAGGCACTGTCCCTGCTCGCACAGTAGGTGCCAGGTATGGCTGCCTTCTCTGCCCCCACTCGAGAGTCCCATTGCTAGGCAATTGGATACTACTTCCAGTTCCCGGCCCGGCAGTGTGGGCACATGCACAAACAACCATGTCTCTAATGCCAGGCAACAGAGACGCCAGCAGCCCCTTCCTGTTGGCAGTCAGTTGTTTTGACCACTGATTCCACTGCCACCAATAACAGAGCTCTGTATTCTATTTAAACCTGCCTCTGGCACCATTAGGGTGCCAGAGTATTCAGCTCAAACTAGTCTCTAGCATTCTACCTGTTTTACCTGGATTCCGACCCGGGTTCTGTATGAATCTCCTTTCGCCTTTTGGATCTCCCTCTGGTTATATTGACCTTTCTATTGACTCCTGGCTTCCTGACTGCTCCTACCTGCTCCTTTGGTATTTGTACTGCCCGCGCGGTTTGACCTTGTACTGCACGACAATGCTTATTCACCAAACACTTCGATGGTAGCTATATGGAAGGGCCGCGTCCTGCATGCCTTTTGCAGCAAACCCCAAAGTCCCTTGTGGGGGTTCCTGGCGAAGACCAGAGGCTTGTTAGACGCTGCAAACTCTAGCTTAGCACCACCAATACCATAAGGTAAGACCTTCAGAGTTAATATATATATATATATATATATATATATGACAATGATTTTACAACTCAGAAAAATCTGTCTGTGATCCCACAGGGTTAGTAGTTCCATTTGGAGACTCCACATGTGCCATCTCGCCCTGGTAAGATCCCTATGGTAGATGAAAACATGCCCAAGAATTGAAGTTTCTTCCTTGTCAACATTTGGTGATAAGCCTGTAGTTAATGTGCCAAGGATTGAATCTTGAGCCTCCTTGCTCATAGATGTATAACCTCATCCACCTGACCAGGAAGTGGTTACACCCCGAGACATTAACCAGTCAACAGATGGTGAAAAGAGTAGTTATGGACCAGTATCTAAGTTCTCTGCCTATAGTTCTGTGCAAGTGGGTAAGCCATGGAGACCCACAGACTACGGACAGGTTGGTCGAGATGGTGGCGAGGTATCTTGCAGCAGAGAAATTGTTGGTTACACTGGAGCACCCCCTAGACATGCAACAGCGCACTTCAGTGTTACCTGGTAAGACTGTCCCGGTGGAAAAGGGTGCTGGGCCATTAAGAGGCCTTAAAAGGGTAGAGACTGTTGACACTGGGCCTGGAGACTGGTCAGTGAGGCCAGGAAGGTCCCTGCCACACAAAAGACTTGATAAATATGAGCTTAAATGTTTTAGATGTGGTATGCCAGGACATGTTGTGGCTAATTGTCTGCTTATGCAAGAACCCATGCAATGTGATGCTGCTTTTGATTGTTGCAAAATGTCTTTTAAATGCCAAGTTAACCTGTACTGTTTTACCACTGGCAGAACCAGAAAAAAATATCTAATTCAAATGGAGGGCAACCAGATTGAGGCATTGTTAGACACTGGGGGTATATTTATTAAACTGCAGGTATGAATATGTGGAGATGTTGCCTATAGCAACCAATCAGATTCCGTACAAGAGGGGGGGTGTGCTGTGTGGGGCACATTGTAAGGCAGGGGGGGGGGGGGCGGTGTGCTGCGAGGGGGGCATTGTGATGCAGGGGGAGCAGTGTGATGGGTTATTCTCTCAAGTTTTTTGTTCCCATATGTAACTCTTGGATACCTCCCCTCTATAAATCCTGTGTTTGCCAGCAGTGAAGTCTGGACAGGCTTATTTTTTTTATTTTTTTTAACAAGTTAATGGGTCTGGGAAGTGGGCATTTGGTGAGTGTTGGAGGGGCTGTAGTTTGAAATTTTGCCTGGTCTGCCGAGAAACCTTGCACCGTCCCTGGCTGAAAGTAAGTATGCCTGACCTTGAGGCAAGAACCAGCTCATATAGGAGAACTGTGTTAGACCAAGTTCATGGTCACATCATAGCAGGTGCACAATAAAACACAAAGGATCTTACAGTGGTTCTTTTGGCCAGGGGTGTTTTAAAGAAGTATCCGATTATTATTCTTCCTCTCCCGAGTGCCAGTATCATGCTCCCAGACCCAGTTTCAGGAGCCCATTAGTGCCTATGACTATTATAGAAGTCCTGTTTGACAGGATAGCCATGGACCTTGTTGGGCCTTTGTCAAAGTTCTGCTCAGGGGTGTCACAACTATATAGTGTACCTGCTATTGTTGGCGCAACTCGGAAGAAGGTGCAGAGTCTAACGTGCCCCTGGTAATACCAGGAACCCCCGCAAGGAGATTTGGACTCCGTTGCAGGGACCCACAGGTCGTAGAACTTCCACGAGTCAACAGCGAGATACAAGAAGGGTTGTCAGACAGGCCGGGTCGGTAACGTTCAGGTAATAGAAGTACACAGGGATATCCGGAGGGATGGTGAGGCAAGCCTGGTCGGTAACGTTCAGGTAGCGCATTACAAGGGGAGATCCAAAAGGGGTGGTCAAACGGTCCGGGTCAGAAGGTCACAGGCAAACAAGGAAAGGTCAGGAACAATGCTGGAACTGGTAACACAAACGCTGGAGGCAGGAAGATCTGATACTCTGGCACTAGTAGGAGGGCCAGAAGGTGTTTAAATAGTTCAATGGCCCAATAGGAATCAGCGCTGCAGGGCTGTCATAATTAGCGCCGGGGAGATCAGAACATAGCTTCCCGTTGCCTAGCAATGGGACGCGCTAGTGTGTGCCATGGTCAGACGGCCAGAAGGGACACGTCGGGTTGCTAAGCAACCAGACGCACTAGGGGAAAGCACAGGCGGCCGTCCCGGAGAGATCGTGGGACGACGCCTGACAGTATACCCTCCTCTTCTTCCTCCAGCTCCTGTTTGAAGAAATTTCTTAAGAACCCTAGGGGCGTGAAGGTCTTGCTTGTCCACCCATGATCTTTCCTCTGGGCCGTATCCTTTCCAATGGACAAGATATTGCTGTTTGCCACAAAGAATGCGAAAGGCCAAGATCCGATTAATCTCGAATTCTGTTCCGGAAGAAGTTTGTACTGGTGGAGGTCAACAGGGAGATCGAAAGAATTTATTGAGTACCAATGGTCGTAGTAATGATACGTGAAAAGTATTATGACATTTCAAAGAAGGAGGTAGTTTTAGCCTAAAGCACACAGAATTGATAACTTGCAGAATGGTGTAAGGGCCAATAAATCGTGGAGCCATCTTCATTGAAGGAACTTTTAGTTTCAGGTCCTGGGTGGATAACCACACTTGGTCTCCCACTTTCACTTTCAGGAGGGGAGTGGACCTACGATGACGGTCTGCAGAGATCTTGTGACACTGTGTGGCCTTGAGTAAAGCCGTCTTAGTCTTAGCCCAAATAAGAGCAAACTCACGATAGAGGGTATCCACGGCTGGAACTGATAAGGAGGATACTGGAAAGATATCCGGAATCGGTAGAGAAAGAAGGAAGAGGGCCCTGCTCATAAGAGCTTACATCCTAGAGGAAGGGCAAACAGACAGGAGGCACAAAGGGAGTTAGAGGAAGGGATCAAGCACAAGAGAGAGGGGAGGAGTTCATCATAAAAAAAACAGGGATGTATTTTCTGAGCTACCCGGCCGAACTGCCATAATAAAGCTTGACATAATTTTGGAACCAGGGGTCAAGGTCATATTAAAACCATTTTTTATTAACCCCCCTGTGACAGGATGGACTGTCTATGCCACTTGGTCTGTTGCTGCTGGGAACCGGCTGGCCTTACTTTGCCACCGTTCCCTTTCAGTATCCCAAACGCGCCCTCTCACTGCAGTAAGAGGGGCTTACAAATGCTGCCACCACTGGACTCCTTTACCGACATCCAGTACCGGGTTTCTTCTGGGCAATTGACGCTGCGAGTGTACCCCGTTACTGATGTACCTGGGCTGGTACTCCCAACCTCTTTCTTTGGATCAGGGTTGCTGTGGATGGACCCCCCCCCCCAGCCTATCACACTGGCCAGAGCTGCTGGGCAGTGGCAGAGCGGTGGCACTGGATGCTGGGTCCAAACCTCAGAAACAGCCGGGAACGGATTCGATTTTGGGTCGAATCTGTAGGTCACAGGATTTTCAGCATGGAATATGTTTTCAAGCAGGTCTTTGAAGCAAGTGACGTTTATTTGCAGTCACACTGATTGAAGGTATCAGTGCTCAGGTCAGATAGAATCAGAAGAACAATTTCCAATAGAAGATCGTGCTT